>NW_010511722.1:49487-101301 GCF_000687285.1 Phaethon lepturus
CTGCTGTGGAATGGAAGGGATGCACAGAGCATGTGGAGTCTGGAGAATTTAGGAAGAAGAAAACCATCATGCATCACAAACAAAGCTCCTCCACCTCAGACTGATTTCTTTCAAGAACTTCACTGCCTTAACCAATTCGAAAGAGTTGCAATCATTTTTTTTTAAACAATCATGTCTGGCGTAAGTAACATCATGACTGCATCCATGGCAAAGGAACTGTATTTATAGGTCACAGTAGTTGCTAAAATCGTATCAATTTCATATGCAATCTGCCCTTATTATAAGATAAAGGCTGTTACAAACTTTCTGTGTATCTAATCCAGCTCAGACACATCTGTACTCTGGAGGTATGTAAACACTCAGCAAAAATAGAAGGATATCTGCTCAGCAGTGTCAGTCACTTGAGGTGCTCCATTTCCTTGACTCTCGCTCATCTTTGACAGATGATTGTAATGCAATAGCTCAAAGGAGACACGAAACAGTAGACTGAGACACCCCCACAGGGCTCCACTGAGTTTCAAAGGCGCTGGCAGCAAGAAACACAGTAAATTAAAAAAACTAGCATGACAAGAAGTGCAATCTTCCGGGCTAAATATATATGGTATATTGTATGCAGAGTCACAATATAGTGGATCTCCTACTGGAGAACAGCTGTACAGTAAAGCTTTATATTGAAGAGTTAAGTTGGCTAAGCCAGTTAAAAAAACAGTTTTCTGTAGTGTTGGGCCATATGCAGACGGGCATGACAAAGCAGTTGGGGACTTTTTTGTTCCCCTTGCTCCCAGCACAAGCACCTCACAGCCAAGTGAAAAGGGGAGCTACTCCCTGCTTGTATTGCAGCCAGGTTACAGACAACTCAGAGGGACACATGCAAACTGCAACATCACCTGTGCTGTAATCCTGTCTGTTTCAGCATGACGTGATTGCTGGGAGTCCTGGATTTTACAAGTGGAGCTGAGCCTGCACTCTGTGGCACCTAACGTAACCACTTTGCTGATGCCTCATGCTGCTATCCCAGCATTTTACATCTACTTTGCTTAGGTCCAAATGCCTACAGAAAGGTATCAGACAACAAAGAATGAAAATCAAAAGGATTCTCTCTATTATTCATGTTTCTTGAAGACTGAGCTGAGGAGAGCTGTTCCAATGCCTTTTATACAGGAAGAAGGCACAGCAATTGTCATTCCGAATTGCAGGCTTCAGGACTGGTCTTTACTTGCATGGACAGGAAAAGCCCACCCATATTCTTGGATATTTGTACTTTACAAAAAGGACTTCACAATATCCTAACGAAGAGGGGCCTCCTGCTGCCAGATCAGATTCTATATATAATCCAGAGCTGTATCTATTAAAAAATAAATTAGGTCAACAAGTAACTTCTGGTATCTAGGTGAGAAGAGACTACTTACAGAAAACAATTTATTGTAAGAGGAAGCTGGACAAATTCCTATTAGAGGAATGACATTTTAACACAAAGAATAAATGGTAATTAAAATTGCCTATTTATGAACATGTCAGATAAATCCTGAAAGTCTTTAAGTCAAGCCTGATCATCTTTTTAAAATCTGTGTTAAAGCCCAAGAGAAGTGATGAGCTTGAGACAGCTTTATTTAGTGTAGCACTATGCCCTTTGGTAGGTCAGGGGGTCAGAGAATATTAGTCACCCGGGCTGCCTTTTCTGATGGCTTTAATCTTTGAAACCTTCCAGTGAAACTCTGTGACCCATCATTAGCAAAAGGCATGAAAAATGGCCGAAGTGCATATTTGGCTGCACATCACATCATAAATTACCAACAGGACTATTCTGACCAACGAGTTTTCACTGAAATTAACCAAGAAAAAAGATAGGGAAGCAGTGTTCCCACTGTCACCACTGCCCATTAGCAGACATCACCACGATGAGCTGATGCTCCTGGTTCCCCAGCTGGGCCTCCACTCCAGGGAGCAGTCGCTCACCTCTGCCAGACCAGCCTCCACTGCTGCATGGACAGGCGGCTTGTCAGTCCGTCGTGTTTCGACCTGCTGGCCAGTGGGGCAGGCTGCCCATCGCATTGCTGATCCGCTAACGGGATGGAGCCATCCTCCCATCTTTTTGAAACCACCTTCACCAAGCTCCCCAAACAACTCGTTTGTAAAGCACCAGCAGTAACACCTGACTGCCTTAAGGACCGGGAGGCATAAGTCAGTGGTGACTATTTGTGTTTGGCCCCCACAGGAAAGCAGGGGATTTCAGGAAGAAAAGACCAAGGACACTTTGGATCAGGAACAGCGTGTCAGGGCACGGCAGGCAGGGCCCGATGTGGCTACAGGAATTTGGAGCCCACAGCAGTGTGGAGTTCCCTGCCAGCAGCACCAGTGGGGAGGACAGTCTGGAAATGAGCCTCCATTCCCCCAGGGTGCAAGCAGGGCTCCATGATGCCCTCCTGCCTCACTACCTCTCAGATCACAGACTATAAACAGGACCAAATTCCAGTTTTATATATACTTGTACAAAAAGTTTCACTTGATTAACGTTAAGGCTGTTCAAATATCTTTACTCATAAAAATGGACATATTAAAAAAGACATTATTAAAGAGATATTCATCCTCAAGCCAAGACACTGAAATCAAACTAAACATAAAAGACCAGGAAAACACACCGTAACTCACTCAATACTGTAACAAAATGTTATCACTGAAGAAAATCACAAAAGTAATAAATGTAACTTCGACCTTAGTAGCTTCCAAAGTGTCAGGTACTGATGGAATTTTTCTAACCTGATTTAAGAAATCTATTCTGCTCTACAACCTCCTTTTTTTTTTTTCCCCTCTGTGGTATGAAATTTCAAAAGCTTCCAGCATTTTTTCCAATTCCAAGATGAAGTTCAAGAAATGAATCTATCATTTGTTTAAAAATTACCTTAAATAATGACAATACTTTAATAAACTCCACAGCTGTCACCATTCTTTTACCCCTCTTGGGAAGGCTTCCTAACATGTTGGAGTGAATTAGAGGTAAAAATCTTTGTAAACACAATGTCAGCAGTGAAGTAGAGTATGGTTCCTAAATCACTTGAGAATGTAAATTAAGCTTCTTGGTCATTTGGTCTCCTAACATTTTTATTTATCTCCCTATTTCTATTTAGATTGAAGCTATATGTCAGTTTATTTTCATAGCAAAAGACAGCAGCTGCAATGCAGACTCCAGAACACATTTTAAAATTCGTATTTCTGAGGTTCCCTTTCTTTCACACTCCTGTTACAACTATACTGGGGACAAAACAAAACAGAGATGATAATGAAAAAAAAGTATGCTACAGATAAAAAACACAGCTCGTATTCTGTATCCTGCAAGTATATTCCAGGCCAAATTCCAAAGTAAAAAAATAGACATCTTTTGCTTCCTAACACACACAAATGGGGTGAATTATTCTGTTTTAGGAATTAATCTTCAACCTTTTTTCTGGGTTACTTTGCTGGATTTGTGTGTTTAAACATCTTACAAGCAGGAAAACAAGTTGCAGAAGGAAGGTGGCAGCTGAGTTCACTGGCTGATCTAGAGGAGGTTTCTTAGCTTATCACACTCATACAACACCATCTGCAAATCTTCCAGTGTCTCTTTTCAATAGTTTAGAGAGCAATTAGCTGAACTGCAAGCTCACAAAATTCTGCGCACACAACGCAAGTTGCATAAAAAGGCAAAAGAGCAAAGGTGTATTAGCTATCCACATAATATCCCTGCGTACTTGCTGTTGAGTCCAACATTTCTGTAAGGACATAGCTCATCACCCCACCTGGCTTTGCAGAGGATGTATGAGAACTCTGATGCTTCCTGAGCATCAGGAAGCAAACTCACTCAGCATATGACATGAAACTGTTTTGTTTACATGCAGTGAAATGCAGAAATAAGGGACAGAAACACAGGAACTCTACTCTTCATTAGAAAGGGGAGATCATGTTAAGAATAGTGACTGTAGAACACACATGAACCTCCAGCCAGAGAAAACAGACCTATTCCAACATGAGTTCTTGCTCTCAAACAGCTAAGTTCCTTGCTCCTTGCCGCGGGAATCGGATTTCACTTTTATACAATTTACTCAAGGAACAAAATAGAAGAGGAAAAAATCAGAATTAAACCATATTTTAGAGTCTTACCTGGACTTACAACCTTCCTTACCAAAATGTGCTGGCCTGCTATTACTGAGGGTACTTGGACTGTTTCTTTTTTATTTACTCTACAAACTCACATTAAGCAATATCAGTCAGGTTACAGAATCCAGTACATATGTGTTAGGAAGTTGCAGAATTAATGTGCAGTCTAAACTCAGCCTAAATGCTTATCTAGGCTTGATTAACAAATAGTTTATGGTACTTGTCATTTAATAGATAGCACCAGTGTTGCCTTATTTAACGTACAGGATAGACAATGCTCATTTTAAGAGCAGCTCACTCTGCAGTATTTTCTTTTGTTCCATTGCTCATATTGTAATCCTCTGATTTATTTACTTTGTCCAGGCATTTGTTTGGTGCTCATCATTAGAGGACACAAGTGATTCAGACATATTATTTTTACTGTAGCCTTGAAAAAGTCTGCATCTGTCTTCTACAGATGACAAAAGATGTGCACTGAGATTACAGTCAGAGAGATATAAGTACACAGAATCTGAGACATCTGGCACATGAGCTGGAGTAGTAGATAGCACTATTCATTATTCTGTAAACTCTCTTCACTACTCTCTAGTGACTTCAGGATTAGATGTGGGTGTTCAACGTTTCTGATTAATCAGAGTGTAGGATCGCACAGTCAGCGTGCAGAAGCTGGGGAATACATGCGTGATATGGAAAATTTACCGACTTGACTTTACTAAACGTCAGTGGCAGAGACAAAACTACAGTCCTATTTTTCAGAGACTTATCTAACTTCTTACCTATATATTTCCTTTCCTGTAGTCTTTATCTACCACACACCATCCAACTGCAAGAAATGAGCAGTCTCTTCCACTGCACAAGCCTATGTATCTCCAGGCAGGTCTAACTTGTAGTCTGGATAAGGCAGAAACCCCACAGGAGGTGAGGACGGGGGGAGAGAGAAAGAGACAGTACCTAATTACATAGTTAAAAGACTGTATTCTAATGCACATGAACAAATGAGCTATCTTAAATGACCTTAAATCTGCCATTTAATAACTTTTGAGTACTCCACTTTGCTACCTTAAAAATAATCTTTCTACATTATTTTTTCATGCTATTGCCATATAAAATCCTGGGCTGTATTTATCAGAGAACTTGCTTATGCTACAATAGGATTTTGGAAAGGCAGTAGGGGTCTAGAAGAAGGATATTGCCATATAAAACTTTTTTTTAACTTTATCCTTTATTTTTTACTTAAGGCATTGTTGGGTTGGGGGGGCACTGTTTGTTGTTTTTTAATTTAAAATATGGAACTAATTTCATGTGTGTGCCTTTCATGAAAAACTATACATACTAAATAGTCCCTTATTTAATTAAGAATGTATTTTCCATTATATTTAATGAAGAATAAAACTGAAGTCTCATTTCAGCACTGAGATTTGGATCACTTAAAAAGACTGGATGAAAAACAAAAGCTAGCTGAACATCTGAATAACCAAGGTGTGACTAGCCACAGCAGAACTCAAATACTGTGGGGCATATTTCAAATATTCCATTAAAAGTATCACCTAAGTAAGCCCAAGGACTTCACCAGAAGAAACACATTCAAATTCCTACATTGTGCATTTTTTATGTGAATTGGGTGGAATCTCTTTTCCATTTAGACAGTGGAAAATATCCCGGTTCTCCCCAGCACGAAGTTGCATTTTACATATCCCAGGCTATGCGAGTGACGCCTGACAGGCGATGTCCTCTCCGGGGAGCTGGGCCGGGCTCTGTGTCGGGGAGGAGGATGCCCGGCCCCGGGCACGCTGCTCTCCAGCGCCGGACCAGGAGCATCCTCTAGCGGCCAGCGCCTTGGGAGGTCCCTGCGTCCCCCAGGAGCAAGAATCTTCTGGAAGACGGAGAGAAATCAGCAACTGAGGGAAACGGGCAGAAGCCAAAAGGATATCCACAAGATGAAGGGTATTTTTCCCGGTCTCGTGTATGCCCTAATATCAGACTAAACAGGAGACCGCTCTCTTCTGGGCCCTGAGTAGCAGAGAGACCCCTTTCCCTCTCTGCGCTGGAAACCCCTCATCATCAAGGAACCAGGTCAGCAGTGCTTTGGCATGTAACAACAACAACAAAAATGAAAAAGACCCCAACAACACTTCTCAAACTCCCACGAATAACTCCAAACTAAACCACCCCACAAATCCAACTAAATAAATACTATAAGGAATGAAGGTATGTGCTGAGAGATATGGGTGGGAACTGTACGCAAAACCATGTGAAGTGTATTACATTTGCATTAATCTTGTAGCCAGTGCTTGCCATTTCCCAAGCCCATAAAACAATCTCATTGTGGTTAAAAAAATAAAAATAAAAAATTGCCCGGTAAGACTTCCTTATTTTAAGTTCTTGGGAACTTTACAGATTTTGGCACAGATGTGGACTGAAATTTGGCTCTCTATACTATTATTATGATCTAGGATTAAGGCAAGTAAAAAGCCTACGGTGGGTACACACTGGCTGAAAAAATAGATTAATTTGTTAGGGCATAAATCACACAGCAAGATCAAGCAACTAGAAGGCAAAGTACAAGTGCCTAATACCTTAGAGGCTATCTGGGATCAGAAATGGCCACCTCAAGAGTTGCAGGATGAGGAACACAACTGAGAGCACGCTGGGGTTTGGTAACTACGCTGGCTCTCGCAAGGTTCCCAGCTGCACAACTGCGCTCTTTTCCTCTGATCGGCTGCTTCCCCTCAGGAAGCATTTGCCCTCCAAACACTTCAAAACCTGGCACATTCACCTGGACTACTGTTCATATTCTAATACAGTCTGGCCATGCCTGGATTACAAAAATAGGTAGCAAACTTTGACAGGTATGACAGCAATATGGACAAGTGCAGACAGTATATTTATAAAAATGACCATGTTTAACTTCCAGGCAAAGCTTAAAATTAGTCATGTCCTAATGGACAATATTTTGAAATAAAATTTGTTTATTTACCACCTCAGGTTTCTACTGAGGATCATTTTAGTGAAACTTTGCCATGTTTTAAAGCAGATTGTATTTGCCTGTCTTTTCATGAAGGGAAAGTATGACTCGGTTTTCTTTCCTTTCTGGCTGGATGCAGTTAGAGACAGGGAAAAGCTCCTGTGCCTGGAGCAATGACTAAGCCACCGTGTGCCTTTGTGGATTTAGCCATGACCTGGGCAGCGAGTGGTGCATGTGTAACCGGCACTCCAGCAATCTCAACCAGACTCTGCTGCCCAAGGGTGCTGGCCCTAACATACCCATCACCAAAGAGAAGTAGGTAAATTTAAGTATTCCTAATGTTCACTAGACCAGCAAGACTCACACCAAGCGCAGTGTGTTGAGAGCGGTATGTTTGCCACACTGCTGTAGATTGAGCAAACAAAAGAATTCACAGGAAAACAAACAAAATGCCTTCTGGCAGGGATAACTATCCTTCAGGTGCTTAACCTGAGCTCCTAGCAAAGAATCCTGGAGACTAATTTTTAAACATATGGCAGAGACCATATGCATTGCTGATGTAGTCTTACAAACCACCTTTTATATTTCAGACCTTTCTGGTAAAGACACAATGTAGCAGGGGATCAAATATACGTTCTTAAATTTCAGCCAGGTTTCAAATCAGGTTATGGTATGGCACGGATATTTGCAAGTGGAAAATTTGCCAGTCCTTTCTGCTTTTCATGCTTTTGCAAAAATATTAGAGAAGGCTGACTGATGAAGCATTGCCCTGCTCCCTCTTTCTTTTACTGACCTAGAACCTGGCTGGGCCAATGTAAATTTAGGTCTGACTAAAACCAAAATACATACAGGTGATAACATGCATGATGACATTTAACTGTAAGCTAACACTGAGGATTTCTGAAAGTCACATTCAGAGACTAAAGAATAATGTTTGATCCAGCAGAGAAACAGGGACCAAAGTGACATACAGATGTCCTTAAAGAAGCCAGTGTACAAATAGGAAAAATAACTTTTTTCAGACCTGTTGTGGTTTGACCCATAGGTCAAACACCTAAAGAAACCTGGACTCTCTTACTAAACATGCAGCTATTATAAATGTACTGAGATAATCACTCAGCAACACTTGAGAAGTTATAACTTGTTTTATCTGCAGTACAAAGTGAATGCTGAAGTTCTAATAGCTAATGAGTTTGTAGTTCTTCTTAATGAGGAAACTATGCCAACAAAAGAAGACTTTTTGTTTTATATTGCTTTGATTTTAAAAAAAATTCATTTAAATTGTCCAAATGTCATTCAAATTATGCATTTAAGTAGCTACAAATAAACTAAACAGAAAAAATAAGGTTATATTTGTTTGCACTATGCTCTCCTGTGTTGCAAAGTTACACAAAGCTGTTCCAAAGCTTTCAAGTTGGTTTAAAAGTTTGGGACATGAGAAAAGCAAAATTATGAAAAATTCAAGCTCTTATTAGACAAAGAAAAGAGCTGAGGACAGATCAACACTGTTTGCCCTCTCGTGTTTGTTACTTTGGCTTCCAGTGTGGCTCTCGCGATAAAATAGAACAATTATGAGCTGGTTAAAAGCAAGGAAACAAAGAGTAGGAAATTAATGTTTGGTTTTGACCATAAAGTAAATCTACCAGAGCAATCCTATGCCAGATCTATGCCAGGCCTTTTTTGGTTCATGATACAGTTTTTGTTATAGGAAATAATAAAAGCAGAAGGAATAGTGAATAGACTCTGTTACAAATACAAAATTATTTGTGTAGTCAAAATAGTAGGGAAAATTATAGAAGATCTTGTCATATCAAATAATGAGCCTGTAAAATAGCAAGTGAAATTCATTGTTGATAAATGTATAGTGTACTTGAGAAAAATTGACTCAAATATCCATACGTATTTATGCATATAGATCTGTACGAAAGTGTATACATATCCTGTGTACCTAATTATATATACACATACATAATGATGCAATCTTAATTGACTATTACAATTTAGGACAGTTATTGTCTGCAACCCTATAAGAATACCAACTTTATGTTCAGTGGGAGTCAAAAAGAAAAATAGAATAGTAGAAACTTAATAGAAAAAGAATAGAGAACAAAAGCTATTAAGCCATTATGATAAACTCCAGGCACAACCCTGGCAACTTTGCCAAAAAAAAGATCTACCAGAACTCTAAAAGAGAAAAACAAAGAGGATGATTTATGGTGTAAGAACATCCCTGTATCAGGATAAATTAGAAAGCTATAAAATCACTAACAGGATAGAGAATGTGAGGGGTAACGATTATTCACTCTTTATTTCCCATTGGGGAGCTTCAAATACAATTATCAAGCAGCACCTTTAAAATATATGAGAAGTACATTTCCACACAGCTTATATCTAGATCCGGGAATTCATTGCCACAAAATGCAGACAACTTCATTAAGTGTAAATGTTTAAATTTTTTTTTTTTTTAAATATATGCAAGAAGGTAAATCATAGCCTATTAACACAAAGATACATATATAACCTCTGGCTTAGGACAGTCAACTGCTTGATCCACTAAAGGATGAGAGAATATAGTGAGGAAGCATCATCATTTATTTGCCCTGTTCTTCATATTTTCCATTCTCAAGCACTGTAAGGTTTTGTTTTAATTTCCTTCTCCATGTAAGCTTATGTCTGTAGCCTACCTATTACTTTACCCTTCATGAATGCATCATACTTTACCATAGATAGTTAATAATGCTGTAATTGTCAAATGTTTACAGCATTCTTTTTAACCTGCCAGCTGCTACAAAATTCAGTGATACACTTCCAGCATCCCAGAGTAATCCAAGAAGAGAATTGTTTATATTTATTCTATTCTAAATTACTCATTAACTTTCACCTGGTAGATTTTAAATTTTCTCATTATCTTTATATTTCACCTTGTAATTCTGAACTTCTAAGACTTTTAGAAATGGAAATGTGAAAAAAGCACAATTTACACGTACATAGTCTTATGATCATCTTACACACATCACAATGAAATGAAAAATTGAACAGCCCTTGATAACCATTGCTTTATGTTATTTAGACTTGTGTGCTGAAAAATACATTTAAAGATTTCTTCTTAATGAATTACTAAAACTCTATTAATGCTACTGATACCATGACCTATTAATTCTTCAGTATAAATAGACCAAAGAGAAAAAGTTAAAATTAAGAGAAAAATACATAACAAAACATATTTTCACATGTAGTTGGCTTTCAATTTTGGTTCACAATAATTATGTAAATTTGAAGAATGTATTTTTTATTCTCAAAACACACATATCCATTCTTAACCTTGTTATTGCCGGTTGAAAACTCTGTACTAGTCTACAGTCCCAAACACATTCTTTGAAGCCAGATGAGAAAAGAGAGGGGGCAGAAAAGGAAGCAGGAGAGAGGACAGAGTTTTGAAACTTTCAGACTTAAGTTCTAAACTGTTACATTTCACATGTAGGCCACTCTGCAATTGAGCAAATAAAGGAGAAAAGAAAAAGACTGAAAAATGTGTTCTTTAAAATACTTGGAGGGTGGTGTGTGCAATTATATTCCAGCACATTTAAACAAAGGTTGTACGAGTATACAGAAGAAAGGTAGAGTTGGTTGGCCATAAATAGTTGAAACCGCATAGGCCATTTTCAATTGCAACTGTTGACTTCCCTTCCTTTTAAGGATGGGTGCTCAGAAGCTTGGTCTTCCTTGAGCCTCCTGGACAGACATGACAGCCAGGCAGACTCTTTGCCTTGCATGGAGAGACTCTGGGGTAAAGGTAAATTCTTAGCTGCCAGTGCTCGCAGTGTCGCTGTGTTAAGCATGATGTGACACTGCCAAAATAAACATAATCCTAGGAAAAGTTCACAAATGGTCAAAGACAGGTTTGGATTATATTTCAAAAATTTAAAACTGCTCTAAATTCAAGTCCATGTCTCTGAGACTTTGCCAGCTAACCAGTGCAGAGCTAAGCACCATTCATTAGAGTTCTTGCGAGCTCCACACAGATTAAGAAATCATATAACCTCAAAAAAGATTCTTAGCTGAAATTTGTATGGCCTTAACTAGAATGGATTTTAAACCTCCATGGTTGAGGTTTGTAACTGCTACCAGAACATTACAGAAATGCAGGAGCATCACTGCCATAACCAGTAGGAAAAAAAAAAAAAACCAAAAACCACAAAGCAACATGCCTACAGCAGAAAGACTAATTCTTTCTCTCCAATACCTGCAGAGGACGTCTTACCCATGACTACAATCCAGTATTAAACCAAACATGGTCAATGGTCTTTTAAATATTATTATTTCTTCTTGTTCACATAAACATGTTGTGAACTTAATAGTCCACTGAAAACAAGCTGATACCTTTTCACAGGAAGGGATCAAATACCTTCAAAATGTTGTCATCCAAGTGTAAAAATACAGATACTTTTAATTAACATCTGGGTTTTTTAATGTCTTTTTTTTTTTTGCTCCTCCCTCTCACCCCGCAAATCAGTGGAGATACGATTCTATTATCTACTTTGTCAGAGTTTGACAAAGACTAGACAAACTCACCCTTTTAATAAAAGGATGCTTAATAAAATTGTGCTTTGTAACAGACTTGCTAATGATTTAAATTGAATGTTCATGGAGGAAAACAGGTGCTTGAGCTCCTACTGACTATATACGGCATACAGGCTGGCATGCTTTATTGATGTCTAGCAAATATTAAACATGGTGCACATGCTATCTTCTCTGACAGAAAATTATACTGCATATTCTGCAACAACAACAAAAAAATAGCATCTGTATAGTAAATCGCTCAGAACACAGTCAGTGCTATGAATACTAACAGCAAACTAACTCAGCCTTTTTGTGAATGGACATTATACTGAAGTTTATATGGTCCCATCTGCTTCAGTTCTTCACATCAGAAATTTCCCAAATGTGTGAGTATTTCATTGATTTAGTAAAGCAGTTTACAGATTATTCAAGACTGCAGAGATGTGCTGTGGTCTAGGTACTGTGATTGGAAATTTTGTTAAACAGCAAGTAAGTGTTCTGTGTGTTCACTGAAAGTAATGAAAGCTGTACAGCTTGGCCTTTGTTAATTAACACTTTCCCCCATGCCCAAATTACCTCAGCTTTCATTGATGTACGATGACCTTGCCTTCACAAGGCTAGTATTATCTTAGATCACCCATTTACATGGACCAGATAATCTATATGGTTCTCCTACCTCCACCACAGTGGGATGTTCAATCACAAGCCTTTCACAGTAGAGGATGTAACTGTACAAAGACTAATATGTAATCTAGATCATGAATAAGACAGGGTTTACAAGCTTTTGTTTTGGTTTGTTTGGTGGAGTTTTTTTATTACATACAACATATAAAATTTTACTTGGGCCCAAATGAAAAACTTGTCCAAATTATTCATTTTAAGGAAACAAGTAGTAAAATACTTTCGTAAAAGATATGCTAAAATATTTGGGAAGTAGAAACGTTTTTCAAAAGCCTACAAAACCATTGCATGTTTTCAGAATATAGTGTGTTAAAATACTGATAAATTTTACAGTGCAGTTTTACTAATTTGGGGGTGTTGGCTGATGAGAAGCTCAACACGACCCGGCAATGTGTGCTCTCAGCCCAAAAGGCCAATCATATCCAGGGCTGCATCCAAAGCAGCGTGGCCAGCAGGTCAAGGGAGGTGATTCTGCCCCTCTGCTCCGCTCTGGGGAGACCCCACCTGGAGGCCCGCATCCAGCTCTGGAGCCCTCAGCACAGGAAAGACATGGGCCTGTTGGAGCAGGTCCAGAGAAGGGCCACAAAAATGATCAGAGGGCTGGAACACCTCTCCTTTGAAGACAGGCTGAGAGAGTTGGGGTTGTTCAGTGTAGAGAAGAGAAGGCTCCAGAGAGACCTTAAGCAGCCTTCCAGTACCTGAAGGGGGCTTCTAAGAAAGCTGGAGAGGGACTTTTTACAAGGGCATGTAGTGACAGGACAAGGGCTAATGGCTTTAAACTGAAAGAGGGTAAATTTAGAGTAGACAATAAGGAAGAAATTCTTCACGGTGAGGGTGGTGAGGCACTGGCACAGGTTGCCCAGAGAACTTGTGGATGCCCCATCCCTGGAACTGTTGTTGGAAGGGGCTTTGAGCAACATGGTCTAGTGGAAGCTGTCCCTGCCCAGGGCAGGAGGGCTGGAACTAGACGATCCTTAAGATCACTTCCAACCCAAATCATTCTATGATTCTACAACCTATACAAACTTGCTACCATGTCATTTCTATTCAGAAGAATAATTATTTGGTTAGATATTGTACTGCATAATCTGATACGTTTATACAACCTATAAATAACATATAACAAAATCCACATTGAGATTACACCTGAAGGAAAAGTTTGAGCAGGGAAAAGTCCAAGCTCTACAGTTGTAGTTCAGGCTGAACTACACCAACCATTTCTGGAAAATCTCACATCCTTGATGACAAGAAAGCAATATGCCTCTAAAACTGATTAAAATAAAACTAGATACTCTATTTTAAGTTTATTTATATTGCAAGGAAGCAGAAAGTGAAGTTAGAGCAGCTTTTATCAAGAAACTACTGAGAAAAAAAGAAAGCTGCCTTACCTGATTGAGAAACATTTTTTTGTCATAAAATGGAGTGAATACAAACAGTAATGAAATACAAATACAAAAATAATATTAAAAAAAACTTTATACAATTGTTTCATTTCAGATCAAGTGCTTTATATAGAAAATTTTATTTAGCATGCTACGAAGGAATTATATTCATACTAAATATGTCTGCATTTCATTATTTCAATTTACAAACTGTAAAGCATTGGACAAAGTCATTACCTATCAGACCTAATGTTGTTATATTTGCGAGGTACACTGAGGTCTGACAAAGATAGGCAAACAGGAAATCTATCGCATTTCTCACATTCACATGCAGTCAAAAGATCTAGCCATGGACATATGTCGCTCCAAAGTTTGTCTGCAGAAAGCATATATAAAAGAGGTGTAATTAGGCCCTTTAGATGCTCTCATCAGGGATATAATCTTTGTGGCTTCTTACAACTCATAAGATGCAGAGGTGTCAGGAGAAGCATAGAAAAGCATATTTATCAGTTTTGAAGGGTATGTGTTTAAGGGCTTTTCAAAGCATCAATATCATCTCAAATTCAGGTTCTACACTTTTTCACTAAAAGTCATTGAGACCACATCTACAAAATATTTCTTTAATACGAGATTTAAAATCATTGGGTGCTTTTTTACTGGTTCACTTAGTCTACTAGATCTTTTGGAAACTACCTAGCAGATAGGTGTTATGAGCGACAAATAGGATACATTAGATGATCTTGCCTGGACTCTTAAAACTGGTACACCCACTCAACAGATTTCAGTTTTTTGAGATTTGGAGAAAGAAAAATTATTATCTACTTCCACTGCCAGATTTACCCATACTATCTGAGGGAACAGATACTACAATTCTAAGATGACATGCACCCTGCAGTTTCAGATAGGTAGATTTCATTCACAGCTAGTTTCTGCAACTTGCTGAAAACTGTTAAGTAATGAGAGACTTAGAAACTGCAGATCCTCTCATTAGTCAAGTTCCAAGGCTGATGCTTGCCCCTTCCACACAGCTACTTGTTGACTGCACTGCATAAACTAATTAGTGATCTTCTTCCTCACTGACATCAGCACCTGGGTTCAATTATTTCTCATTTGGCTTCTGCCATGGGTGAGACAGCTTCTTGGGTTATCGAACTGATAGTCAATATGAATTTTTAGTACATACACCATTTACCTTGTCAAAAAGAAGTTTTATTAAAGGCCAATTTGTTTTTACCGACTCCTTATCATTCAATAAAGGAATAAAAAACATCTTTAATACAAGGATGTAAGATGCACTCTTGGCAAATTAACTTGCTTAGGTTGTCTCCTGTCCCATCATTTGGATTACAGGACAGAGCTTAATAGCAGGATACAGCTGAATTAACTGCTCTACAAGCTGGCAGCAGTCTGGAGAAAAATCAGTTTATAAATGATTGTTTATGACGACTGAATTATCCAGAAGTTTAGAGTTAAGTATTTGCTGCACTGATAATTTAAAAGATAAGATGGGGATCATTTAATGGAATCTGAAGCATGATATGGCTGAGGAGATTATAGTTTACAATCTACACTTTCAGTACTAGAATAGCCTTTTAGCATAGTATTCCACAGAAGTAATGACATAGAAAATACTGCAAAATTATACAGTTGCATATGTACAGATCACCTGCTTTTACTCAGTACAGGCATTACATAACCCAAAACAAATGTATGTTATTGCCTTCCAAAACAAGCCAGGGATTAAAACCTATGAAGCAATATACACACTGAGACATTTGATAATTAGGAAAGAAGGAGGATAGTTCACATGAATCCAAGTTTTACAAAGGCAGTTAAAAATAAAAAACAGGCAAAGGCAATGGAAACAGACAGTGTCTGTTTTCAAGTAAATGCTATGCAAAGTATTTCCCTTGCAAGAGAAAAGTTAACCCAATTGTGAAACTATCTCAGTAGCATTTCCAACCTCAGGCAACATTTTACAGCTATTGCTCATGCTGTGCTTCTGGCAGGAAAATGTCATTTTTAAATAACACAGGAGCAATGCAGAGTTGGAGTCAGAGTTCACCCCAGAAGATGAGCACAGGACTCAGGGTTTAGTATACAGGTCAGTTGCAACCAGCAGTCATACATTTTCTCGGTAACCTCTATTGATTAGAGAGATCACTGTGGTCCAAAACAAAGACAGAACGTCTGCCTGTCTGGTATGACAGGTATATAACAGCTCTCAAAACCAGGTACTCAAAAAATATAGTAGTTTAGTTTAGTGCAGCATACCAGATAGTCAGACAGAAAGAATCAGTTTTCTTTCATGTTCTTTCTGCTGACAATTGCCATCTTGCAGAAAAAGTAGTATCAGGTCATCCTGTGCGATTAAGCTGTAGGCAAAAAAGTGACTGGCAGAATAATGCTTCATCGTTTACAAAAACCGATAATGAGAGAACCCAATTTTCTAGGTTAAAGTCCAATTACTATCCAAGATCTGAAATACTGTGAAAAGAAGACGACATCTATTAAGCTTAGTCTTTAAAACTAGTATGCAAAGCTTTTCCCTGAAAAAACTTCCTGTTAAAAATGGATCTTTGAATCCCTTCTTGCAAGGCTTCAGGATAATATTTGGCTATTTACAAAGTAATATTTTTTTTTCCTTAGTCAATTATTTAGCTTTATTTCTGAAGCAGCCATAATGAATGAAAAGATAAGCACCCTAAAAGTGACTGTTGCAGTTTATCAGGAGAAATTGTCATCAACTTCTTTCTTCAGCTGAACAAAGTCACTAGAACAGGCATACTTCTTCATTTTTTTTTCCCTCCTTCTTTTAGCTAAAAGCAAGATGATTGAGTCACCTCAGAGCTCCTCATTTAATGGCTGTTACTTCATTATGGTAAACCTTAAAGGATTAGACACCAAAATTTCAGCTTCAGTTGCTTATAATCACTCTCCACTGAATTCAGTAACTCCTGTGTTACTCCCCACTCTGTTACTCATCTATTTATGTTATAGAAATTGTTATGAAATGTTAGGTACCTTTAAAGTCAATAAGAAATACTTTATATTGTACAATAAGAATGAAATTACTATTTTAAATGCTAGAGAGAGATCTATAATTTTTTAACAGTTGAATATATTTTAAAATGTTTTTAAGCTTCTGTTTGTGGCAGGATGTTGCTCTCCTGGTGCTGGAGACATCCTGCACCAGTAGGATGACTGAGCACAGACTGATTTCAGTTACCACCCAAATTCTCCCTGACTGATTCATGGCTGACCTCAAAGGAAGCCAAACCTTCTCTACATTTGTAAGTAAAACACCAACTTGTATGTATGCATGGCCAGAAATGTGACAATTTCAACTGGTCTTTGTCTTCAAAAAAGAAAGCCTACCTAGCATCCAAAATCAGACTGCTGTGCAAGGTCCTGTCAAAGTAAAGCTTCGTCCATTAAGGCGAAGCTATCTGAAAATAGTGTTACGCTTCTAATAGTTCTAGCATCTGAAAAATGGGACATATATCTTTTCTTAGAAAGGAAAAGAAAAGTTCTTAAAGAACTCTTCTCTGTCAAATCAACATCTGCCTTATTGCCCATGAAGAAATATGGCCCTTGAAGTCTGAGAAGCAGAACACGTCTCACTCTTACATTACTAATATAAAAAATTAGATGTGAATAAAAATTTACCCACTTGTTTTCTTTTCTTCTTGTCTTTTCTATGTCACACTAAAGGTGATATATTTCCACTGAGGGCCTCCAAGGCAGAATTTACTCAATTTTTAAAGTAAAAGGTAGTTTTGTACTTATTCATTTTAAACCAGATAGATACACCGAGGTAGCATAAAAATAGAAGTTTCCAGGTTTGTTTGTTGTTTCTCAGAAGTGATGCTTCAAGTGACTGGGGCAGTTGCCATGGGTAGTCTTGTGGCCTCATTAAAGTTTTCACAAAGGTTTCCACAATGGTTTGCTGGTCTGAGAGTGTTCTACGAGTACTGCTAAAATAAAACGCTCTAAGTACAAACTCATAGCTGTTTTCTGCAATCACCACTGAATATTAATAGCACACACCCTTCCTACCCCACACTTTAACTTAAAATATTAAAAAAGAACAAGTAAAAAACCATGTGTGCCATAAGAAATACCCAACTGGAAAGACTTTGCTCAGGTTTTTGTTTATCACATATTTCTTTCTTTATCTCAGCATCATCATTTCTACTTCAATGTGACTAAGTGGGTATTAAAATGAGTGACACTACGCATGACCCAAACCATTGAAAGTAAGTAATGATGGGCAGCTGAGCCCCATGTTGAAAAGCTGTTGCCAACCCCCCCTGCTTCTCCTTCCCTCACTTTTTTCCCAACCTTTTGGCCAGATCTAATTTAAATGTGAATACCTTAAGTAATTGCCAATATTTGTAAAGTCAGTATATGCAACTGCATTAAAGACAACAGATTTTTGTGTACTGTTTTGCAAGGATTTTTTAATTTTTTTTAATGCCCTGTAGTTGCTGGGAAGGTGCTTGGTAAAACTTGCCTCAGTTGGTGTACAATTGTTTTATACACTTTCCCCTTACTTCATTCTTTAGTGAACATCTCTGGAATAAGTAATTACTGTGGGAACACTTCTTTACAGCAATTCTCAAACAGCAAAATTGGCAGAGGTTGGTTTTATAAAGTTCACAAACTGAATGGTGCCTTATTGTCATAAACAAAGGGATTTTAACTACTAGCATTAAAATACACCAAGAATAACAGATAAGTGAATCTGTGAATGAAGATAAGTCCTTAATTGACAAGAAAATGAAGGATTAAGCTAATGCAGCATTATAGCGATATGCCAGGGATTCAAACTTCGGCCTACATCACCATTTTGGACTAAGTGATTATAAAAGCTTTTTAGATGACAGAAAGCAGGACTCCCCTGAGAAATTGTCTGCCTAAAATTTGTCAAAATGAATGCAACTGGTACTAAGCCTCAGTATAGGCTCTGTAAATGAATACATAATGTATTTAGTTACTTAACATAACTGAAGTCTTGCCAATTTAATTAAAAATAAGTCACATATTGAAAGGAAAAATATTTCAAAATCTCACTACTGGTATCACTGGAATTCTTTGAATTTGTTTTAGTATCTTCTGTATACTGACTACCTGAGAAATCAAAGATCTGTTGCCTGAAAAGACAGCTCATGCAAAAGCTCTGGAACCAAATCCAGAAGTCTTCATGGTCTTAACCGAATAAGAACTGCTAGCCTTGAACAGCAATTTGTGCACATAAGTTTGTATGTTGCTCTAAATTGCATCTAGGGAGTATCTTAAAAATCTCATTGCTTTTCCATTTGTCCTTGACATCATACCCAACCTTTGTTGGTAAATAACTAAAAACTAAAAGTAAAAGGAACTTAATGGAACCCAAAGAGTTAAAGTTTCAAGAGGTATTGCAAGCTGATCTTTCTTTCGCGTGAACTAGTGGGTGAATACCTAGAAGAAGATAAATAAAGTTTCTGTGGATTACACTGAAATCAAGGACGCAAGAGAGCAAGTTCAGGTTACTACCAGTGGAAAAAGATTTATTCAGAGACCCTTGTATAACTTTTATGACTATAGCAAAGAAGATGAGACAACCTCCATCTACTAACAAGTGCATAATGGCATAACTTACTCCATGTACAGTAAAAAAAAATGACAGTCATTTCTTATTCAGACTACTGGGTACAGACACAATTCTCATCTTCCTAGTCTCATGAAACCAGTTCTAAATACTACAAAAGTGTCACATTGTGGAGTGGCTCTGAGACCTAGTTTGTCTGAAACAGAAACTGCTCATAATGTATTTTCTCCTGAAAGAGAAAACTAGAGCACTTAAGCATACAAAAACTTAAGTGTTTTATTGGATTGAAATCAAATGCTTTTATCCTTAATGTTCAAAGCAATCTGTAAGACATTTCACTACACAGGAAGGCCCGGATGTCTGTGTAAAAAAGCCTTCATTTACCCATAGTTCTTCCTGAGTCAGTATGAGCTTATTGAAGAGAAAAGTATTACTCAGTGTGCATAAAGACAGTATTTGACTACAACACTGGTTGTTTTGCATTTTGATACATCTGCAATATCATTACCTCCCTGACAGAAGACAAAGCATTTTAAAAATAAATCTACAGCTGAAAAAGTCTATTTTATTTAATGGCACCTATTATCAAGAGATGAATGGTAGATTCTACTCTGACAATGGATTGTGTTCATTTAAACCACAACCATGAGAAACCCCTCAAATCTAATCTAATTGTTTTGATCCCCTTCATTACAAAAGAGGATAGTCATTTTTGAAAATTTTTATTCTAACCTTGAACTGTAGTAGAACATTATCAGAAATGTTTTTGAATCTGTTGAAAGTGTTCTTTTTAATAGAAAGATTCTGAGATTGTCTTGATTTTGTTAAAATCAAACAAAAAAAGCAGGATTTAGCCCTGCTTTGAGCAGATAGTTGGACTAGCTGATCTCAGGAAGTCCCTTTCAAGCTGTATTGCATTATATATCTATGATTAATTATCATCAGCTGCAATGGACTTTTGGTCAGTCCCTTCTATATTTTCCTCTAAAGTCACAGAACAGTTTTTTTTCAGTTTCTGGTTTTAGATTAATTTTCAGTCTTATTGGATGAAACAAGGACAAATCTGTAATAAAGAGCAATGTCCTTTATAATCCTATGAGTTCAATTCATGCAAATGTACCCCTGATACAACTTACGTTTTTAGGTAATATGTTATTTCTGAAGTAAACATATACACACCTTTTTATTTATTTACAATGAAAAATAATCCAATTAAATTTTAGGTAATTTTACTGTTATTCATTCTCCTTCTGGAGTGGAATGAATTCTTCAGAACTATCCAGAGACCTTAAGAAATACAGACCAGACAAGTCCTTAAGTGTCAACTAAACTGTTTTAGGAGTGAGATAGCCAAGGCAGAATATTCTGCAGCACATCGGCTATTCTCTGTCCCCTAAAGGGGTAAAAAAGAGAAGAAAAAAAAAGAGGGGGGGGTGGCAGGGGAGTAAACTAGACATCCAGTTGCTAAATCTGAATTACAAAGCACACAGTCTGGAGAATACTCTGGAAAAGGGTTACCCATGCAAGATACTTTAAACGTAGCCAGAGAAGGATGAGCTGAAGGAATATTTCTGAGGAAACAAAAGTGACAAGGGAGGCAAGCTAAGTTTCAAATAGAGTGGGTGAGTGCAAGTAGAAAAGATTCTGGAAAACCAAATCACAGTAATTTTTGGGATCCACTTCTTCCTCTGGTGATTGACAAGCTCCAAAAGCGTGCAAGGTTGTTGTGAATGGAAAACAAGGTTTAAGAGGGCTCAGAGACATCTCTAATTTGTTATATAGTTTACCTTTAAAATTATCTTAAAACCAGTGTTGGTATGTCATGCCACATATTAACACACAGAGCTCAAAATACTGTTTTTACTCTGAATTTCAAAATGAAGTGCAGAAATTGCACCACTTTGAAGTTATATTATATCTAATTTATTTTAGAGAAAATAATTTATAGGACTTAGGATAACAAAAGAAAACATTCACCAAGAATCAAGGATTCACTAAGGTAAAATGAAGAGCAGAACGTTCCCTTGCTGGTAAAAAGCAAAGTGATGGGGTTATGGAGAAACAGGTGCATATCGTAAAAGATTATCTCTGATTTGAAATGGGACTCTCATACAAAAGTATATGGAATGCAACTGTAGCAGGAAAAAAAGATGGCAGAAATCACAGGTGGCTATCTTCAAAATCTGCAAGGCTTTTGTTTTGGTTTTTATTGGATCTTTAAGAAACTAATCTAAAGAGCTCCCTTCATTCTCCCCCTTCCCAACACGGTCATTACTTGTTCACTAAGACATTTCCTGTAGAAAACATTGTAGAAATATACCCCAAGATAGCATCTGTAGAATAATCCTGGGAAGTATGTCCATTGTAAGGAATTACAGAGAATAAGACAGAGCAACTTGAAAAAATACAGTCGAAAGCTGGCCAAATCAGAAGTAGTTAACTGCTGACAAAAAGTAACATCAGAAAAACAGAAGTATGATGACTGGTCATGGGTAACTCTAATGTGGACACGTCAGCTGAACTCACAGACCCTGCAGCTACATACAAGTCATCATAGTATGTGCTTGGACTGTGCATACAGGAACAATTAACCAATGTTGCATGAATGTAGCATGCAACATGGAAATGAAATTCTGGGCTCCAGTGCTGATCATGTCTGAAATTGAGCACTTAGTGTCTGTTTCAGGACAAAGTTGAAATCAAAAGTTAGCTAAAGGCATCTTCAGTACAGCCATATGAGTTAGAAGACAACATCTGTAATGAGAAGCAAGCTGAATAAAGAAAGAATGCAAGGAGTCACATTCTAACACAATGAAAATCAGTGCAGATCCATTTATATCAAATTTGCCAACTTATTTCCTGTGGCAGCTTGGTTTGGACACCAAAACCCCAAATTCCTTTCAATTCTGTTAGCTAACATAAACATTAGATTTCCTGGGCATAATTCTGCACTTGAATACACCAGTTTAAACAGCATGGACTTCATCAGAAGTCCTAATTTTATATTTACATAGGCAGTTGTGAGAATAAAACTCACCATGGTTAAACCTTAACAGGCTGGCATCCATGTTTAGAAAAACAGAGGCAAATTTTCTTTACACATTAAGTTTAGCATTGCTTATGTATATATTATAGTTCCAAAGCAAAGGACATTTTTTCCTGGTCACAGTCTCATACATGTTTGCAATGTTTAGTCTTCATTTATGAAGTTTATGAAACTTTAAACTTTGCTTTAATGGTATTACGGTCTTGTGTAAGGTATTCTACAGCAGACATTTTAACAGGCTACTGCACATAATCAACATTTGGATATATATCCTTGTCACAGTATGGAAACATATTTATAAAAATTTGGGAACTTGATTAAAGTTTCACAGACCACATTTAAAACTGTACTGCTTAAACTTAAAAAAAAGTGGAAATGACTTCATTTCTGAGTCAAAGTACTGATTAAAAACTTTCAGGAGCTGTGGGTGGTCAGCATCTCTGAAAGTCAAACATTTATTTAAGCTGTCTGTGACTAACTTTAAACCTTGATGTTTGAAATGGTTTGTGGATTTGAGGGTTTTGTTTGCTTTTTTCTTTCTTTTTTTATTATTATTTTTAACGTATGTTGATATTTCTTATCCTTTCCTCCCAGGAAGGAGATGATCATAGAAGAGGGGTGGATGTTTTTCTTTTTCCCACTACTTTGTGAAGGTATTTGGCTGTAAAATTCATATACTTTTTTGGAAAACAGATTGACTCAGGTCTTCTGGCATTTCTGAAAAAACATTCAGTTCAGTTGCAATGCCATCAGTGCTACAGCAGTACTATGGGGTTAGCCTAAATAAGATGGTATTCAGTACTGGTTTTAGTACTGGAAATGTGTTTACCTCCACAATGTGGAGCAAGGCCTAATTTATTCTGTTCCCTGTTCTCACACATTTGATCTTGTCTAGAAAACAGTAGAAATTATTTTCTACCAGCAGATGGACTTTCCCATGGCTCAGGCAAGACAGCTGGTGGTCTCAGATCTACGGCCTTGCTTGCTGGCACTCTCCTTAAAAATCAAGAACCAAAAGTGCACAGACTTCACTAACATCTCACTCCTACCAGGAGGCTCATGAGATTAGTAATGATGCTGTTTGGAATTGCAAAATGAAGCAGAAATTCCTTTGAAAACCAAATTATGAAAGCAAAGTAACATAAATGAAAAAACCCACATCAATTTAAGCAAACTTCTGATGAAGCACAAGGTAATTTCCAATGAATCCCTAGAAAGCTTCTATGCAAGCCACACTTCAGTAACCTGTCCTAGGATCTGAGGCTGTACGCTGTGGAGCAAGAAGCCTGGGAGGCAATTTGATTCAAGCCTTTACTCTGACAGACTAGCCTGTTACCTCCATAAGAGAGATCTTGAAAGATCAAAGGAAACTTTGTATTATGTCTTAATAGGAAAACAAAACCTGTCCTCTGGCCCTGAGGTCCAGAGGACAGAACGGCAAGGCTCACAACCATGTAGTTTATTCTGCTTCCTAAAAATAGGATACTGACATATCATATTACTTGGCCCATGCTATCGCTTAAGACATGTTCAGCCACAAACCAAAACTATACCAGGGAGCGTGCTAACAATTAAACAGCATGGACAACTGCATACTAGAACTAAAAATAAAAACCTGATCCTGTTTCTTTTATTAATATGGACATAAACTAGAAATGCTGAAAATTACCTCCTGTGCCGGCAGATCTCAGGAATTTCTTATGTACTTTCAGGGGTTTAACCACCACATCACTGGAGTGCCAAAGCTATTCAGCTTAGCCATGGTTAATAGATACCTGAAACCAGTCCACAGCCTGTCCAATAGGACTGAGGGGCACCAGATCTCAGGCAAAGTCCTGAGTAAGCTGATACCCTGTATCCTATACTCTCTGGATCATTTTAGTTTGGAGATATCTGAAAGGAAATATTCTGTTTATTTAAAAGTGATTTTCCTCTCTTTGCACAGGAACGCAATTTGACTTTTTATTCCAAAACTGAACAGAAGTCTTTGCTTTAACTTCCTGCTTCTGACTACCTCATATCGAAGCAAATTGTCTGACATACTGCAAGATCACTTATAGGCACAGACACCAGAAGAAAAATACTAGCTTTGATCAACTCTGTGTGGAATACTAAATAGATGTTACACAGGAAGGGAAACTAAAGGAAGACACATGCATTAGTAATGTCACAGCTGGACGATGTTGCTATTTTTTCTGAACTCTGAAGCACTGGAATTCAGTATAGATTCTTAAGATCAGGTTGAAATTTTACTTGTGAAGTTAAGAATACAAATAATTTGTTACTCATAGCATCATGCCAGCATAGGTATAAGCAAGCAGTTATTTCCAGAAGGGTTTAGATTGTATTTCTAGTGTTTAGGACTAGAAATTACAAGTGGCAGTATGCTTAATAAGCAACATGGAGTTAAGCAACTTACCACAGTGAACAGGGGAAGACTGAAGCAATCACAGAGAAATGTACTTAAAAGGGAATATTAAGCAACGTTTTCCAGTCTCTTTAGCAACTTTCTAGACTATGTGAAAATGCAGTTTCATCTCTCCACATTTCAGGATTGTTGCAGTTAGATAATAAATCATTAATGGAAAGCCTTTTCCAATACATTAATTTGGAAAGAGCACATGCATAGCTGCTGAGTGAAGTAGAAAACAGTATTGAAATAAAAACAGAGTGGCAGGCAGATCCAAAGGAGAAGTGTTGAAACAAATGCTGTTGAAGCTCAAGATCCATAAAGAAGTGCAGGAAAACAAAGGAGGAAAAGGTGTGGAGAGGATGACAGTAATGCTATCATGGTTCACGGCCAGTGTTGAAACCATGAGCTTCCTCAGTTCTGGGTCTACTGGGAAAGCTACTCTTTTGTCTAAAGAACACAGACATGATGAAATTATTAAAAAATGAAAAAAAAATTTAGTAAAAAATACTAAAGCCTGACATTTACAGAAGTTTACTCAAAAAACAACTAACATGTTATCACAGAAATTTAACTGTCTAGGAAAGATCAAGATAGTCTTCAGTTTTCTAGTTGTCATTCTTTGTGAGAACAGTCACAAAGAAACCTGTGCAACTTCATAATAAGCCAGATAATAATCTGTAGAGCAGTTTTATTGTGTTGGGAGCTTTCTGACTTTATTGGGCATTACATTCTTCTCCATATGAGTTCTTGTCTAGATAGGAGTAGTATATAAAAAGGGTAATTTTTTTAGGACAAGAGTTATCCAGGACACAGATTGATGGTCACTGTGGAAGAGATTTAGTAGTTATGTTTTCTACTATCAGTATATGAAATATTCAGTTTGAGTGGCAGGCAATGTTGGAGTCTTCCTTTTGAGCAAATGAAGGTTAATCAGGAAAGAGACTGGTTGAGATATATATACCAGAAGGCTCGACTGCCTCAAAAAACTCACTGCAATTTATGTCTCAAAATCAGATGTAGACGCTAGAGAACATTTATTGGCAGTCAGTCCTATTCTAGACTAGTTTCTTTAATTTGATCCATGTTATTTGTTATTTCAGAGCACAATTTGGTTGGTATATTTTATACAGATCTTTTGAATATTACCTGCAATGCCAAAAGAGGTAAGGTTGGTAAAATCTTTTTACAGTAAGAACAAGATGAGGCTACAAGACTGGGTCTCTTCCCAAGCCTCTGCCTGGAATGAGGAGAGGTTGTTCTTCATACATCAGATGTGGCCTCTGCTCCACAGTCTGCTCAATCTGAACAGCACTATCAGGAGGGGATCTCCCACCACTGTCGTGCATCTGGTCACACGAGTTTACGAGCAGCCTTACCGTGGCAAGACACCCATGATAAGAAGGGCTGCTAGTGCAATAGCAGAAACAAATCCAAACACTGTAATAGAGCTTGTCATGGCTTAAACCTTTGGAACTGTAACTATAGCAGTTAGCAGTTTGCTCCCTAAATTTGGGCATCTTTAAGATGCTCTTTGGTACACAAAATGAACAGGCAACAGAAGAAATTCACTCAAATATTTGAGTTCCTCTATACTCCAATTCTACTGATGAACATATTCATACAGGTTTCCTTAATGACAGATTGACTTTTCTGACTACATCATTTCTGCATATCTGCATTCTGACTGCATCTGAACTCCTTTTAGAATGAAACACATTTGTCTTCTGTGTTGTCTTTGTGAACTTCCCATCACACCAATAGAAAATTTCCATCCACGGGATAAATGAGAGAGGGTTAGCAGCTAAGGAACATTAAATCTCAGCAAATACTGTTTGAACAAAATTTGAATAATTTACTGAATATCCTTTGGGATATGAGGGGTAGTAGTATGTCTTACCATTTTTTGTTGCATGAGAGTGGTAGCTAGTAATACATTAGATGATGAGGTAAGACCAGTCAGAAAGTCATCTAACAAAAAATGACTGGAATTTATAAAGCAAGGCTTAATGATTATTTGTTTTTTCTTAAAAAGAGAGCAGATGGAGAATGACTGCAGGTACAAAAGAGAAACTCCACATTCCAGAAGACACTGATAAAGAGAAATGAAGACCTGGCTTTTTCACTGAGAGGTGTCAAGACATGAGGTGAGGAAATATATTTATTTCTTTAGTCTATTTCTTACATTGTTTGAAATAAAAGTGATTTTTTGGGAACAAAGTCTGCATGCCTGCTAGTTTATGGTTCAGCCACATGTGGTAGTTCAAACTAAGACTGAGCCAAGACTAAGCCAAGAAAAAGGGAACCCAAGTTGTTGTGAAGTACAAGTACCTTGGTTTATTCAGCTAAAGCAACAAGGCCTCCAGAGTCTGCAGATGGGTAAAAGGCTCATAGCTCCTGACCTGAAAATTTGTCAGAGAAGAGGCCCAGTCATCACAAGCTAAGGAAAATTTTTAAATATAAGGATTCAGTTTCTTGAAAAGGTTTGGAGATTCAAAAAGGACCTGTTACAGAACCATGTGTTAAATGCATACATTCCTATAAACAAACCCTTCAATAACACTAAGAAAAAAAAGTCAAAGTAGCATAGCTTAATTTCTCTTAATAGCACCCTGCTAGGTAGAAAGATGACTGTATGCCAGTACCTTCACTAGACACAACTTGACTATTAAAAGTTGTATTATTTTGCATATTACTTTTTCTTAGTGGACCACACACACTCTCTTGTAAAAAATAAATTGCATGTGCTCTTCTTTTGCTTACCTTTTTTTTTTTTTTAATAACTTGTTTGGAAGCGTTAACAGTAGACTTGCTATATCCTCTGTTTTGTTTTCAAGAAAAACATACAATATGCCAATTTCTTTAAAGAAAGAGACTGCTGGGAATTGTGAACCCTAATAATACAATTTTAAACCCATCTTACTCTCCCATTCTTTAAGAGACTATAGAAGGACCCACTTCAGATGCAGTCAGGAACTTGATGCCAGTTCTTCCAATGCCTGTTACTTGCATATGTAATTAAAGAAGTAATTTTGAAACTGCCTTTCCCAAATACAGTGCTTTTTTGAGGACCTATCACACTTTGTAACATTTAATTTACAAAACTTTATGATTATGGATAAACAGAAAGACTATGAATTAACTTGATTTTGTACCCAAAGAAGAAAATGGGAATCCTAAGAGGAGTAGGGTATATAATAACAAGGAGAGCTGTAGGGCAGTCTGAACCTGAAGGGGCATACGTCCAGGCATACTAGTTACAGTCCTTTCCAGAACATGTTTAAGTAATTCTGTCACCAGACTTGCATATAAAGTTGGATTTCTTTTTCCATAACGAACCCCCAGGAAACCTGGAGAAAACAGCAGCATTACCCCCATAGACTGAGTTAAAATTACCACAGCTCTGGGGGAGATTTCTACATTACTATCAAACCTTAACAATAAAGGTCTGTATTTTCATCACTTTTATCACTTTCCACCACAAATTAAATTCAAAGCGAGAAAGGACAATAATCTCAGCACATATTTCAAGAGCTACCAAGTTGTTTTTAGGAAGATGGTGCTATGAAAAACCCAAGAAACCAAGAATTGTGCCAAAGGCTCTGAAAGAAACCAAAGCAAACTGAGAAGACGCAGCGACCTCTGATAGAGCCTAAATCAAAGCCTTACACAGCTAGTAGGCATGGCAGAAGACTTCAATAAAATTTGATCAAACTTGCCTTTGATTTGAAAGGGAACATTGACTGCACAACTCTAATTATCAGTCCATCACATTTCTAAATAGCCACCATTAGCAGTCAAAGTTTTCAGGCAGCCAGTTAAACTTGAATGGATAACGGAAATATGAGGCAGTTCAAGTAAGTGAAATGACATGTCTGCCTACGGGCACACATGAAAAAGGACAGAAGAATGAGATGTTCCGTTTTCCAGAAATGTAACAGATGAATACAACTGTCATAACAGTTTTTCCGTAATGTATTCAATATACTATGAATGTGAAAAGAAGGACAGCTTATTTGATTTCAATGATCATCAGCTGGATTCCCACTTCAGAACAAACAGAGCGAGACCAATGTTGGAAGCATTCAAGAACGGGTATCACGTTGCCTTTCTAAGCTGAAGGCACTCATCTTTTGCTTTTCAAATAATGAATGCTTTAACTTCTCCATCATACATCTGTAAAATCTTTGCTACCCTACCCACCTACTTAAACATTTTCAAAGCACCTCATCTCATTATTCAAGTCTGTAGTCTAACATCCTCATTCCCTGAGTACTTTCTTGCCGTATAAGTAATCCCAATCACTGCAAAAGTAGAATTAACTTGCATGTAAAGGCACTGTTCAAAGTGAGATGAAGTGGTGGAGTAAGGCCCTAACTTATAAAGCTTAATTATAAAAGCTGGGGATTTTTATTACCTGTACCTTATAATTAATTACGTACAGCAAATTAAAGAGGATAAAAGAAACAGTTTTAGTGACATGTGCATTGTTTCACTTAATTGAGCCTAAGAGTTGAATCGCTTAATTCCACTATGATCTCTTCATATACCCTTTCATGAATAAATACAAAAAAATCTGTGACTTCAACAAATAAAGTGAAATCAGTGATTAAAAAGAGTAATAGCAATTTAAATTAACAACTCTGGATCCAGTCAGGAAAGCCACAGTATCATTAAAAGCTGTAGTGGTTGGATATACAGAAACAAAAAGAGTCAATTAATTCTGTGATTTCTATTTTGGAAAATAAATAGTACTTATGCAAGCACTTATCTTGAGAAGAAAGGCTAAAGTAATAATGTTTTTGGTCTAAAGTCGCCACTTTATCTCCCTCCCTCTTCTCTTCCTTTTTCTCTCCTTTTTTTTGTTCCTGTTAAAGAAGTTTTTTCCAAGGCATGACCCCCTACAACAAAACAAAGACTCCCTCAAATTACCCTTCAAGAATAAAAATTAGTTTCAATCTAATAGTCTGTGAAGTATGAGTATTTTCTCCATCAAGGTAGTAATAGAGCACAGACAGCTCAAAGTTCCCACATTTGCTTGCTAAATGATATTAACTGACGTTGATGGAGGAACCACATGTATAACATAAGAATGTAATTTTGTGCCCCCAGAGACACAGAGTCCACGGGTGCTTTGCTGAAACATCCATTTTATTGCCAGTAACGTTTGCATGTCTTGCACAGGCGCAAAGAGGGATGTTCTCTATATGAGAAAAATATGTGTCTCTCCCATTTACCTAACCTGATTGCCAGCTTCTTTTCATGGTCTCAGCACTTTTTGCTCCTCAGTATGAAGAACAGATGCCAAAATCCCATAACAAGAAACTGTATCTCACTAGCTTTCTTGTAAAGTTCGGCATACTAAAGAAGGTTTTGACAAACCATTAACAGAGTCCAGAAGAACAGCTTCAAGGTAACAATCAGGTTCTGAAATCAAATCTCCATGCTTTAATTAGAGCCAGAGACTGTAGTGAAAACAGCAGAATCAGAATGCATTACGAGAGCTTACGATTAAATCAATGGAAACAACTTTCAAAACAATGTAAATTAATAATTTTTCTACTTCCAACTGACAATATTTCTTTGCTAGTAGCTTAGACTTCTGGTGGATATTTTTCTTTTTATCTCTTCGCAAGCCCTTCTTCTATGTCACCGAGTAATAATTTTCCTATCAAATCATGTTTCTTCATTTCACTTTTCACATACCTTTTCCTTTTTTTTTGTACAATATAGAAACGATCCACTCACAGAAAATTTCAAATACAAACAAAACAACAAAAAATAAAGTCAGAAAATAAAAACATATTGGTGAAGGTTTTACGGATATTTTTAGCTAGATGACATCTCTTGCTTTGATATGCACTGCAAGGGAAAGCTGTGCTCATCTCTGAACAGAATCAGATCAAAAAACATTTGCTGAAGGAAGTTGAATTTACCTTTTGACCTTCATTCTCTTCTGTGAGCTTCACTCTCTTATATGAGAAACACAATTTGTTTTCACTAGTCAAAAGCTGCTTTATAATTATGTTGAACTTTCCAAAAGGGATTCAGTGTAAGCATGAACATTGTGTTTTCCCAGGCCACTCCAACAGTAGAATGGGAAGAACAAGGAAGCCAGAAGTCAAAGTTCTTACCTAAAACTTACATTACTTCCACATGCAGCAATCCTTTATTTAATCCACGAGTCTATCTGTGACAGGCTTTTGTGTAGAAGAGGCCTTGGAGTTCAACATTTTTGTTGCAGTGTTTTGCTATATACGTTTGTAACTGAAACTGCCCCATGGAACATGGGTTCTGTTACCCCTTGGTCCATCTTGCTAAAGGTATTTAATCTTAAAAACACCCCTCCCAAAAACGTTAGATACGCAGCCACACATACACTGTATAAGACTACACAAAGGCTTATATATGCTCAGCCACTTTTCCCAAACCTTCTATGTTCATTACCCATTATAATTATTTGCACTTCATCTGAAACACTGAACAGTACCATAAGAGAAATACCTTTCAACCTTTCTGAAGGAATATATCACTTTCGGCCCCAGTTCACACTGAGATACTAGCCATAAAGACAAGACACTATGTAGCTATATCACCTCTATCCAAAAACTTGTAATATGTGCTAGAATTGCCTTCACATTTTAATCTCTATAGAACAGAATTGACAAAATACTCCAACACCATTTCTGATTGAAAATAGAAAAGTTGAAATAAGAAACACAACAATTAAATGTAAAGACACATTTTACCTTGCTATGTGATAACTATAAAAGTACCTTAAGATTTTAATTAGGGCCAAAATTTCTCATTAAAAGTTGGAGAGTTTTTTGAATAGAATTTTTGTTTCTTTCTTTTTGGAAGGGAAAAGCAGAGCAAGTCACACACAGGCATTGTTCTGACATTTAAAAAATTATTTTCTATTAGCATTTTCTCAACTAATTCTTATAGCTCATTATAGTGCACTTATTTTTTACTTTTTCAATAAGCTATCTATAAATACAGCTCAGGCTGGAAGATTCTCAGATGCTCCTGAAAATTTCTAGGAGTCTTTCAAGGCCAACATAGCTCAGGAAAATGCTGATGTGAAAGGTTCCAAGGACTACATCCACAGAAAACAATTCAAGATGGTGCAGTCTTGCTCAGAACTACTGAGAAAATCAGGAAATGAAAGCTAAAAAGTTCTTAGCGTCACATAAAACTTATACAAAGCATTAATGCCAAATATGAGTCTGATTAAGTCTCCTCTAACAACACACCTTCATTCTGTGTTACCCAACAGAATTACTACTTTCATCAAATTTGCCATCTTCAACACCAGATCCTGCTTCACTTGTAATTTTCTTAAATATTATTAAAGAGTATGGATATCTATAACCACATACACAGAAAACAATATATTATGTCAGGTATCCTTCCTCAATATACTGTAACATTTAATGTAAAAGCTATACACAATATACTTCTATACGCAGCCATAAAAATCTACATGGTGACACAGTTGTAAGCTTAACTCTTATTCACCAACTATCCATAACAGTAAATTCAATAAAAACACAAAATTAATAAGGAGAATGCACCAGACAAGCAAGAAACACAAGAAAAACAGCAATATTCCTGTGATAGAAGGTAGAAATACCTGATGGTATCTCCAAAACTTATCTCTGAACAGGGAAACCCACCAGGGAACAGCTACCAAACTGCATTATCTTTTGTAATAACAATGGAGAACTAAACTCATCTGTGAAAGTCATTAATGCATTTAGGTGCTGCTATAAAGATAACATATAACCATGTATAACTGAGAAAATGAGCATTTTGAGCATTTTTTTTTCTAAGTAGCACTTCCCAGCAGTCTCACAAATGATATTGAAACCTCTTGTCTGATTGGGCCAGGCAAATTCAATAGCTAATTTAGCAAAATGCACTAGTTTCTTCTTTCTAATAGATGTTTGTCACACATTGCTATAATAAACAGTCACTGAATACATTTGACGCTATCACACAAATGGAACAACAACGTTTTCAAACACCACTGCGAAGCAGAAGGTTGACAAGGATGGAATTTAAAGCAAGACTGAGGAAATTCCTCTAAAGAATGCTTCCTTTTCGAAGATCCCAAAAGCCCCAAATTTGGACAGAAAGGGTGCAGAACAACTGACTCATAATTCAGAGAAGCAGGAGATGGAATGGATATTAATGAAGACCAAACATATGTTATCTTTTTCAATAAATGTGAACACAAAGCTTGCTCTTCATCATGCAAGTGTATTCTGTGCAGCCAACTGAAATCTTTTAAGTCCTTTAAATTGTATGTTTTATCTACATACAATGGGAAAACACACTGCTAGAATTGCACTTTCATTCACTATTTTTTAAAGATTCTAGATGTATGATTTTATCAGGATTTCTAGTGACTGGCAAAAAAAGGCACAGGACAAGCAACAGCTTAAACTGCATATCAGGGTTAAGTAATGAAGAATAAACATTAAGATTGTCTATGCACCAAGGAATATTTCAATTAACAAAAGAGGGTAAGCTATAGAAGCTGGAAGCACAGTTCTGTACAGGAAACAAGGGAGGAGGGTGAATCCTTGCAAGTTTAACATGTAGAAATAGCTCAACGGAATGTAACACAGGTGCTGGACAAAACATCTAACACTGAGGTTTGTGTGCATATTGGAAGAAGTTGCTGATGCTTCAAACAATCAGGTCAAAGAGATGGAAAAAATCACCAAATCTTTTCAAACTGACTTGTGACATAAACTCTTCTTTCCCTCAAACACTTCCTTGGAGGCCATTTAAATTAACAGTTTCTTATATAATGAGCAATTCACAGGATCTCTGCTTATAGCAAATGAACTTTTTGCTGAAATGACTTGCTGCCTGTTGCTTACCAGGTGCACTTAGTCCTACGATTCTGCATGAATATACATCATACAAAGCTTTGTCTTCAAGGATTATCCTAGTGGAAAAGGAATCCAAGTATGCTCCTATATTTCCTGGTTGGTGTTCCATTTTTTCACCAATGAATGAATAACCTCAACAAAACCAATCTGAAGAACTACTTTAGCTCCCTTGAGAACCCATCTAATTCCCTTGAACTAGATGGAAACGGCATGATCAAAGTGGAAATGCATGCTGAGAGACTTGCTGAAATTATCCACCAAGTAAAATAGGGAAGACAGAACCAATGGCCTGAACTGTTTTAAGTACAGTATGAAATAAACTTTCTACTATCAAAATTTAAAATATACCAAGTACAGAACAGAGGGAGAACAAATTGTCTTATTCACCAGCCATGCACAAAAGATGGAAAAGAACTGATAAATGGATTATCTCAACAGCTAAGTCCTTAGAAATCAGTTCTGTATTTTCCATTCTGTCCTATGACTCTACCTTTCACAAATATGGTAGGGGATGCATTTGTTTATTTGTCACTGACTGAATCCTTCAAAGTATTTCAATGCTTAATATATATTTGTACCATTTTTTAGAGTACATCTTACTGACACATATCAGAAAATACAATATAAGAGTCCAGATGAACAGGCAGATCCCTGATCACAGGTGATTCTGTATCCTTCAGCACTGTGAGTCAAAGCTAAACATCCTTGATTTACGTGCTTGCACTTAGGCAATGTGTGATTGCTTAGAAAAATTCTTGAATAGAGCAAAATAACACCATTTATAGAGAGAAGTGGAGATACCAACTCTGATTATGTATAATCTGAACATGGTACCAACATACATTTTATTAATGTTATTGTGTAGAAGAATCTACACGTTCTTGTATGATGCTAATTTTGAACAACATGACAATGTCCACATTTTAAAGAAATCACATGGGATTTGTGTACTGAAGGTGACAGAGTTTGCAGCAGCAATAAATAGGACAACTATATGATATTTAATACCTGCATTGTTTTTGTTTCTTTCTACTTTTTTTTTTTTTTTTGGTCATTTGGACAGAATTTGTGTCTTCGTACTTGCTGTGTAACAACAGTAGCTCCTGATTCTGATTAGGCCTCCAGTGCCATCAAAAAATTGCTCTGATTGTTATCATGAATAGTAAGGTTAAAATAACTGCATTGGTAAGAAGGCAAGAGGATTTTAAATTATCAAGAAGTCTCTGGAAAATTTTAATAAGTCACATTAATAATAAGCAATACAGATAATGAGAACTGTGAAAAGAAATGAGAGAAATCAAATAAGGTAGCTACCAGCTATGAGACCCCAGCTATTAGGAATATGAGGCAACTGATTATGAGGTGCACAAAATTTGTACCCAGGTCTTCCCAGAGACATTTTATTGAAGACCTACATTTCTGTTTTCCATAGACACTCTTGTAAAAGAAATGATGCTAGTCAAAAGGGAGACCGAGAAGGTAAGCTAAGGAAGAAAAGATTAGTCATTTATCCCATACCTGGAGTTGCCAGTGACATGGCGTCCCACTCTAACGCCTGTTCATTTCAAGGCCTCAGACTTCAGACAAGGGGAGGTATCAGAGTATAAATGACCACTCAGCCCTTGTTTGGGCTGGCGTTTCAGGCTGTGTCTGCACATCCTATCATAGCTATGTTTCTAAAAGACCATCTGCCAGAAGCATCCAAGAAAGCAGACAAATTTTTGAAAATAACCTTCTTTTCTGTTTACTGCATTTCTCCACCTAGCATCCCATTTCTTTGACACCGCAGCTGTGACTTGCACGGTGTGAATCCCTGGATGCTCCGCTGGTCTCCCTGTACTGGGCCTTGAACAAGCATACATCACAGTAAGGCAAGTTTTGCCCCAAGTAACTGACAGCATCTATACAGACCAATAGGAAATAGGTGATTATTGTAGCCCCCTACAGGGAAAATAACTGGTAATGCAATAAAATCACAGGCTATTTCAGATATGTATCAGAATGGCAAAGGAAAATGCAACCGTGGGGCAGGTCTTTATTTAGTCATCTAAGCCAAAACTTTTTGAAAATACATAAATATAGTTCCAAATACATGCCAGAAAATGAATATGTATACTAAAATTATGTAACTATATTGACATAATGGTTTGCATTCACATCAACATTCATGATGCACTAAAATAGTCATAAATGAGCTACAGTGTGTTTTTCAGGATAGACCTTATAGCTTTCTCCTCCTATCAACCCCAGTTGGACCAAACATCACTCCACCTTCCCTGGAAAGTCCAACATCAACATTCATGTTGATGTTGGCTCACAAATTTGGATTGAAAACAAAACCACACAGTGTCTTCAAAAAGAACTTGTAAAAAATTTGCAAATGCATTTTTTTTTTTTTTTTTTTTTTTTTTTACAATGAGACTATGTTCACTGTTTAGAAATAGAAGCATTAAATACCAGAATTTTCCAGGTCTTTATGATCATTGTAGTCCTAAAAATTGTGGGAACAGTGCTTAACATTTTATTGCTCTTCACTGACTCAAATGGAAACCTATTTTATTACAAAACAAACACCAACAGACCGACAAATCCTTACAGTCTTGTTTTCAGCATTCACTAGTGCTTGGGTCCTATTTAAAACGTAAATTCTTATTTTCAGCAAGGCAGTTATCATTATCATAGTCTTAACTCTATGTCCATATTTTGCAGGACAAGAAACAAAAAGAAATAATTTCAGTTTTGTAGACCAATTGAAGCAGCTGGTTTAACAACGAGTGCTTTTCCTAAAAATACGTACTTTCAATTCTATGTAGTCCATTCTGCATGGGCAGTAAATCTACATAATTTTCAAGATGTTGCATGTATTACAATTAACTATGTCTTAATAACTTAAAGACACAAACCATTATAACCAACTTTCACAAAAAATTGTAGACTAATTGAAGTGATCTACAGGAAAGAACCACAGAACAAAAATTTTGTGTGAGAAATTGACGGGAATCTAAGAAGCAGCTATTTCACACACATAGTGGTTGTTTCACAGGTATTTCATGGGCAGGCTTCAGGTCAGAACAGCATCCTTCAGTTAATAGAAAAGGGAAATATAGCCTTACAGCCTAATACAGCAGCTCGCTAGAAATTACAAAAATATGAAATTTTCATGTAGCAAGATGTTTCACCATTTCAGATTTTGTTTCATCACCAAGATGGTCAAAGTATAACAGTTTCAAAATCTTATGTTGAATAGGACATTCCAAAAGAATTTTAAAATTCAGAAATATTTCAACCTTGCTGATAAATGGTAAACACATCTGAACATTCAAAAATTAAAATATCTTGTTTTAATTGACTACAACATGCTTTATTTCATGCACTATCAAAATTCCTCCGTTTTATTATCACAACGTAATACCTAAAAAGAACAATTTAGTAGCTTGTTTTTTTCATTTTTGTGCATATACCATCTGTTCAACTATATTTCGTTTATTATAGCTGAAGTCAATTGATTCCTGTACATAGCACTGAGGAAAATCTGAATGGTATTATACTTAGCACCTCAGGGAACCCAGTCATGCATGTATTATAACACATCAGAGAGTCCAGTATCCTATCTCTGATAATTGATGCCTAAGAGGAAAGAGTAAGGACACACAAACACATAGAGATACTTTCCTGCTATAACTTCCTAGCCTTCAGCAATTCACATCTCAAGTATTTCCTGAGTTAGAGGTAATGCAAATTTTTCATCCATGAATTTGACTGTACACTCTTTGAATAAAGGTAATTTTTTTGAGTCAGGGATGTCCCACAGTGAAGACTTCCAAAGCAGCATTTTGTGTGTGTGTGGAGGAAGATAGCTCCTATTGTTTGTTTTGAGCATGGACCATAAAAGAGAAAAGAAGCCCAACTACTATTCTGATAAGATGACATCTTAAAATGGAACACACTACACACAGTTTTGTCAGAACAACTCAAAAGCAAATTTGTCATTAGGTGATCTTTTTTTTTTTTTTTTGAGGTGACTTGACCTACAGGGGAATATTATTTTTCTATTCCTTACCTGTTTTAAACTTGAAAATTCTTGGTAACAAACATTACCCAAAGCTAGCTCGGATTTTACAAAAACAGTAATTTTCACTGGACAACCAGCACAATAAATTCCCAACCCACTCTGCCAGCTGCAAAACATTCCAAATGTTGCACACTAGATCAGATGCACTAAAATAGTCATAAATGAGCTACAGTGTGTTTTTCAGGATAGACCTTATAGCTTTCTCCTCATATCAACCCCAGTAGGACCAAACATCACTCCACCTTCCCTGGAAAGTCCAAAATGTTTTAAACATGTTTCTTATTACCATTTAGCCTCTGTTCAAAGCCTTTGAGAAAACTAGGAACAGAGAGCCCCTAAAATCTGTATCTCCTTTATGATGAATATAAAAGAATAATCCCCTAAATTTCTTAGTGTCCAGGTGAAGTTAAATCCTAAGGACAAAGCAGGTAACTAATAACAGAAGCAGGCAAGCCTTGCTTCCTTGGTGCAACCCCCATGTTAGAGGTCAGTCATCCTCATATTGCTGCCTCAGCCCAAAGCTTTCTGCCCCGCTCAGAGTCCTCCAAACCACCAACAGATGAACAGCCCTAGAGACAAAAAAATACCCATTTCTCTTTGCAGTGGACAAGACGACATGATTACACTTTGTCAGATACTGAACAGGTTGTGATCGGTGCATTTTTCCAGCTCCATACATACATGTTAAACTTACTTCCAGGAATGAAAACACTCAACAACAAGGATTCAACTAGTATAAAAATAGCATTTGATGTGTCTAGCAATAGATTTCAAAACAATGACATCGCACTCATAGAGTCTTGCAGTAAGGTTAACTTCCCCGGTGATTCAGTTTCAAGCTTTCTGCCCTGAAAGTTAAAAGTCTCGACCTATCTTTTTACAAGTACAATTCCACACAAAATTTATCCTCTGCCAGACTACGACACTGCCAGCCAGTATGGAAAGTCTGTGGATGTCATATAAAGTGATTATGAAATACAGCCTTTCGTAAAGTTCCTTCCAGTTCCAATCACTTTGATGCTCACTTGTAACTGTAACGAGGGTTGATTCTCGACTTTCAAGATAAATTTTGGCTCATATGGGTTTTGTGACCTTCTATTTAGCCATTTTGGATATACACTGCACAATGCAGAGCCATCTAGTGAAACTGAATTTATCTCAACTACACTAGGGATCTATCTCAACTAATTAGGCTAACCCCCCCAATCCAGCCTTCTAAGCTAAGAATTTGGCAAAGATATTTCTCTAAATTTGCCTTTCAGAGACAATTTTCATTTCTTCATGGTATTCTCTCATAATTTTCAGTCCAGTGTATGACTTCTTTAATCCTCCTAAAGACACTTCCCAACAATGTTAAGTGATAGTTTTCATAACAAAGTATTAGTCCCTAATTGTATAGTTGCTGGATAGGAACACAGAGCTCAGTCTGTCTCAGTGAAAACAATTTACTGGGTTAAGGGTTTTCTAACAGCAAGATATTTTCTCCTTTCATTTAAGTGCAGGAATAAAATGAAGAATGATAAATGCATTAATAAAAGATGTCTGGATTCCAAAACATTCACAAAGTGCAATACAACATTAATGTCTAACATGAAAAATGAAAACAACTGTAAGAATAAACACACAAGCATAGAGATCAGCAATTTACCACTTTGCACGTCAAAGGCCCTGTCTGGTGGCCTTCAGGGTGACATAGTCCAACACACACTGCTCAACTGCCCTGCCATTAGCCGCCAGTAAAACAAAACTTTCAGTGCACCATTTAGGCCAAGAAAGAGCCCCTTTTCCAGTATCATCATCAAGTCATTGTAGGACTGGCTTTGAACAACTCATGACTCCTTTATCTATTATTCAACATTCTTTCTATACTTGCTTCTAGAAAACAGTTTTCAGTACCTCCCAGGCTTTTTCTCATACAGAGAATAGCCATCACACTCCATTTCCCACAGCCTAATTTAAAGTGAGGAAAGCTAAAGTGTTGTGGTAAAATAGTAACTGACCTTGTTTACCCAAGATCGTATTTTGATTCAGTATTAAAGTATCCCATAAATAAGCTCTTTCCTCCACAGTCTTAGACAGTATGTATCTCAGGATTGGCTAAAAACAGAATAATAAACATTTGGTACTCAAAGAACATTTATATGCCCAGGTGAAACATATATGGATGTACTATTCTAGATTTTTACACCAAACTCAGCAAGGCAGATATTTACAGCTTTCTACCATTTCACTGTTATCTATAAAAGAAGATAGTATATTTAACAACTCAATATCCTCTGCCTTTAGGTAAACATATGTAGAGTATTCTAATCTTGATTTATGCATTTGTATTAAAAACAATTCAGTTTAGCACACTGCAAAAAGAGAGGATGTACAAGCCTTTTAACGGGTAGCAGCTGAAAGGTCATCAACAAAAAACCCCCACAATTATGTCTTTCTCACAGTTGCTCTTTTTATTTTTGGAGGAACAACCTAGAAGTTGTTGGTTTCTTAGTGTGTTTTCCCAGTATTGTCACCCTTAATTCTAAGAATTGATTGAATGAATCTGTTTAAAAATTGACTATGTGAGGAAAGAGGAACATTCTCTTAAACTATAAAAAAATAGATATGACATAAAAATGTAAATGCAGTAATTCACACTAGCAGTCACCTCTGCCATCCAATCCTATTGTACCATTATAAATGGTATAATTTGAGCTGCAAAAAGTATGATTTTTATAGACCATGTAATAGCAGAAAACAAAATTTCAGAGTCTACACCCCCTTCATGTAGGTGTCCTACTTGGAAACATCAGACATTGAAATAACAGGCTTTTGTTAGAAGAAGTATGTTGAATGGACTTTTTTCATCAGCAGAAATGTTAGCACAGAAGAACAGAATCAAGTACAATGTATTTGTTCACAGAAGTAAAAAAGAAAGAGTGGCTATTATTTGCTGGCTCATCCTCCAGAGTGATATAATTCTTCTTTTAAAATAGGATGAACTATGACAAATGCCATGCTCTACTTACTCTGTTTCCGCGTTTCAAAGTAGAGTTCAGCTATCATTAAGAAGATTTGGCTCCCTGTGATCCATCATATCATTATGTTCTTTTGTATTGTTTTTCCTATTAATCCCTAGTGATGAAAACTCAAGGACTATATAGAGGATGTTCTTCAATGGAGCATCAATGGTCTATGAATCTTTCTTCCTCACTACTAGCTTGGCATGAGTCAGGGAGTAAGCAGTAACCACAAATCTGTTTGTCTAAGCTTTAGTTGATTTCTAGGCCACATTACTGGATTTCCGTTGTTTCTTTGAAGAATACCAATCTTTTCTGTACAATATTTTGAATATGACAGATTATTCAGGTGCTGAGGTCACGTCTTCCCTCTAAGAAGATTCTTAAAATGTGTGGTTGGTTGACCTTGGCTGGATGCCAAGTGCCCACCCAGCCACTCTATCACTCCCCTCCTCAGCAGTACAGGGGCAAGAAAATAAGATGAAAAAGTACTCATGGGTCAAGATGAAGACAGTTTAATACAGAAAAAGCAAAGGCTGCATATGGAAGCAAAGGAAAACAAAAAGATTTATTCTCTACTTCCCATCAGTAGGTGATATTGAGGGAGCTTGTAGTGGTTGCTCCGGAAGACAAATGCCCTCCCCTCCTCCTCCCATCTCTCAGCTTTTATTGCAGAGCAGACGTCATAAGGTATGGAATATCCATACCCAATTTGGGTCAGCTGTCCTGGCTGTGTCCCCTTCCAAGATCTAGCCCACCCCCAGCCTACTGGGTGAGGAGGAAATGTTGGAGAGACAGCCTTGATGCTGTGGGATCACTGCTCAGCAGTAGCCAAAACACAGCACTGTGAGGGCTGCTATGGGGAAAACTAACTCCATCTCGGACAGACCCAATACAAAACGTCAGCCACTAGATGATGCCCATTTAACTATCATTCCTCTAGTCTCAGAAGGATGTCTGTTCCTAAATATTCGCACTTTCAGTTTTCAGCCAGGTTATGGATCTTATTTCTCTCTTCTAGAATGTAAAACAGAAGATGAAGACAAGACGACTCCTCCCCATCTCTATACATCTCAATAGTACTGTAATAAATGCAGCTTGTGTAGGATTAGTTACTACAGTTGTATTTTTGCTCTTCAATGAGGAATATGTAAGTCTGTTTATCTCATCCTGAAGCTAAATCAGACTTTTCTTCTCTTTCTCCCCAATACTTCCCCTCTCTCTTCCTTAAATCAAAAATAGCAAGTGTCCTATCACTAACAGGAATGGTCAAACCACTAGCACAGAAGAAAAAATGCCACTTTCTATATGCTTACACGAAAAGAATACTTGTAAAAATAAGATCTCAGGGGTTTTTATTTGTGGTTTAGGGATGATATTTATGTGAATGAAAGCACAGAAAATAGTAGGCCACAGTGCTGGTAGATACGCTACATGTGGCAGCGGTGCACATTCTATAGATGATAGAGTTGCACAGATGTGGCGTTTCTCTTTCTCTGCCCCCACGCAGCTGCTTTCACTAGCCTTCAGATGCCCTACAGAGGTTTTACCAGCAGACACAATTCACAAACTTGTATTTTCGGAGTATTCTCAGATTTTGCATTTCTGAGATTTGTTGCTTTATTGTGAAGTTTCCGTATTTTCTACAACCTTAGCCCATTTTGTATCTGTTTTTCATTCACTACTAACTGATAATACATCCTGTTGAGTGCATCAAATAATGTTAGATTTTCAACTTGGGAAATGCAGCTCCAGTCCCAACTGACTACATACCATCAGCATATTACCTAGAAAATTACCTTGTCAGCAAGGAAAACGTCACATTTTTAATAGCACTAATCATCAGCTAAGTCAATAACCTGAGTTTGAAAAAGTTTAGCATGAGCCACAGAATAGCCACCAGCTTCTATTTTCTTCTCCTCTGTCCCTGTTAGCCACTCCAAATGTCCTCACAGCCTGGATTTCAGCACATGGTACATTCAATACACTGCTGATGAATTCCTGTAAATGTCCAGTTTTTATGCTCCAGTATTCTCAAATATTCCTGCTTCCAAGAAAAACAGATTTATAACATGAGGGGAGGCTGCATATTTCTGGCACATGCAGTTGTGCAGATGTTATTCCTTAAGGAAGACTATCTTGATTGCCTCCGTGAATAATGGCTACGAGATGGCAAGGAGCCAACAGTTCTCTTACAGCAGAAGGTATAAAACCACTCTCCTACTGAAAGAAGGCCCCCAGTAGGATAATATATTATTACGCATGATTCAAATTACAGGATCTGCAGCAGGGGAGCTAGTGGCTGAATCAGGACAGCCGCACACAGAATACTGATGATGGGATGATGGAATGCATCATGCACTGAAAGAGCTATGGTTTAGTGTTTAAACTCTCTGTATTTTCAAAGTGACTACAAGGATCAATATATAACTGAAGCTCCATAAACAAATTGTACATTATTGTGAGCGTGGAGGAGGGAAGTTATCACGTTGTAACAAAAATTCTATTTAAGAATACTTCTTTAAATAAAATTTTGCTTTACCAAGAACTGTTGACCTCTTGAAGCCCACTAGCTATAGGTATAGCTTTAATTTAATAACATAATATTGAATTTGTCTCATATCTGATTTTGTTTCAGCTATTAGAATACCGAAGAGCAAAACCTTGCCTCATTAGATTATGCGGTCTGAAATCTCTGCATTCCACAGTATTCTGGGCTGGTTTTAAATTGTTCGCACAACAAATTACTTTACCCACAAAGAACTAAATCCAAATGTTCAACACAATGTTGGCTTGCCCAAATGTTTTCCATTTATAATTGAACACATCTCCAGAAAATGTGCATGTTTATTATTAAAAAAAAAAAAAAACAAACACCAAACCTATTCCCTAATATGAAAAGCTGGCTAGAGAATAGTTTTTCAAGCTAAGATATAATCTTTTCTGTGTAGATTAAGCACATCCTAAGAAAGAAAAGAAATAGCTAAACAAAAATTCTATATTTCGCTTTGCTGCAACATACGATGAAGCAGTATGCAAGCTCTCCCTTAACTTCTTTTCATACTGGCTGTTGTATTCAGTTATTCTGGTAAATGGATGCAAATCAGGTGCATTGTATTGAGGTGGAAGGAAGGGGGTGAAATTTGTTCAGAAATGATCTCAGTTCTATTCATTAATAAAATGACATCTTGGCTGAAAGTGGTGAAGAATGAAATATAACAGTACTGAACTTCACTCAGTTGTAACAGATGCATGTAAGAACCTTTAGAGAAAGTCAGATATGTAAAACGGCCACAGCGAAATGATTTCTGAAGCATTAGAATAAGTACTTAGACTGTGATGGCAGCTAAAGATGCAAACTCGATGCTGCAGCAACACCCTTTTTACCTTCCAAGATGGTTAAAGGTAATCTCAGACTATAAATGGAGGAAGCAGTACCACATCAGGTAAGGACAACAAGGAGACAAACATACACGAAAGAAAAATATATGCACAATATTAACAATAAAAGACTCTTTTAAAGGTTTTATGGGGCCAACAGAAAAAAAAAAAATGGAACAATGCCCATGGTTACCTGCAGAGACAGCACACAGTTAAAAAAAAAAAAATCAGGAAAAATGTAGCCACCGTTTTGCATAGCGATTCAAATTATGCTGGCAGAATAATTAATGGAGGACCTAATCTCTGTGAGGAAAAAAAAAAAAAAAAAGAAAAGAAAAAAGGATACGTTAAACAAAGTTCATTACTGCATGATGTAAATGAGTTTCTCACCAGTGATGTCACTGATTGGCTGGGATGTAGAGCTGGTTTCGAACAGTGCAGCATGGCCGGATTGGCTGCTAGCTCTTCTGGTTACTGCCTGCTTGGGCAGCGGTCGAACCAGACACTTTCTGTCTCTCTTGTTGTCGTTTGAAGCAAATCTTGTTCAGCCCAGCTGTGTCTCCATAGTAGTGGCACCCTAAGAGAGTCTCCCTCCTGCTTCCCACAGCTCATCTGTAAGGCGGTCGCTGCTGTGAAATACCAGCCTTTGGCACGGAGCCCAGACTGCGTTGTTAGATCCGTCTATAATACAGAAAAGAATTTTTTTTAAAGCAGTTCTTTCACCAAATTACATCCTAAGAAGGATTAATAAGCACTAAATTGCAACTGATTTGTGGACTTTTAAATTATGTAGCTAGCACACTTTCTGAAATAAAACATTATCTGACCTGCAACAGCAATTGGCTTAAAAAGAAAAAAAAAAGAAAAAAAAAAGCATGAAAGAAAGGAAGAAAGAGAAGCAACAACTCTTCTTTGTTTACCTTGATTACAGAAAAAAATTCTTCATTTTTTTCCCCTAGAACGGTAACTGATATCTTGGTGCTACGCAAGAATATTTTAAACTATCGCCAGTTTTCTATTTACATCCAATTCATTATTTTCAGGTTAAGACAAGGGATCTTAATTAGCATTCTCTTTAACTATGCAAACTGAGACAGGGCACGAAAGAAAAATGCTGTATGGAAGAGACAGAGAGAGAGTGAGAGAGACAGAGGAAGAAGGAAAAAAAAAAAAATCTGTGCAGCTTTTACAGTTCAGCTGTCTGACCCCCTGCAAAAAGAATGCAGTCATATCAACTTTGCCAGACAATGGAGTACCTACAGGCTTTCCTCTAGACAAGTCCTTTATAACCAGTCAGTATTATGTGCTGCAGACAGTGGCCAATCGCTAAGCCGCTTTCTACAGCAGTGACACAATAGGTGCACTGGCCGCACTGTCCTCCTAGCCTCTGACAGCGGTAAAAAAAAATGATCTGTGTTTTTAGTGTGCCTCTGTATGGGGGGGGGGGGGCGGAAATCAGCCTAAGCTTGCTTTGTTTTGCTATAATTACATCAGCCTAATTACTGCAGCCGAGCCGCAGTGCCACTGCTCAGAGCGGCGCATAGGCATGCACGTCATATAAATATGCATGAGCACGCCTGCTTATTTAAATACAAAAATGCATCCATTGCTGGTGATGCCTTTTTGTTTTTGTTTTCTGCATGTCCTTCCTCCCTCCTCCAACACCCGTTCCTGATAAACCAAATGAGTTAAGGACGCCTAGCAAATAGGGTCACCGTCTTCTCCCTTTATTAATCCAAACTTTTATTCGTTCCGTTCTAATTGCAAGGATCCAGTAGGAACTACAAAAAATTTCAGATGCAAATGAGTCTCAGTGAGTGAGGGGAAGGGTATTGCAGACCTAGGGCGTTTTTCTCCCTTGTCACTAACCATCAGAGTAAGCGCCTGTAAATGAATCTGCATGCACTTCATCACAGCCACGCATCAGATGCCCAGTTCTTATTAAAAGCCTGATGATCCCCCGGCATGTGCACGCATCCAGCTTGCGTGTTTGGGTATTCTGTAATTACAGCATCTCTTGTAACACTACCTGAATCCGCTCATCTAGTCAAAAGATTAAATCATCACTATTCACGTATTAGACAGCCATAATTGGGCACACTCTATAGTGGGAATCGCCATGCTAATTTTTCTGATTTTATGCATGGGATTTACATATTCATGAAGAGAATAGCTGTTATGACCGCCGACAGAGCAACATGAAAAGAAAAGACACCATTCTTCAGCACACAGTGTATACAAAACCTAGGGGGAAACGATGCAGCATATGGCGACAAGGAGAAGAAGTTGTTTGGCTTTCGAGAGTTATTTTATTTCCTATTTATAAATTCTGGGTAGACGGCTTACAAAAACATGTAAGTATTCTGAACACGAAGGCAAAGTAAGTCTGTGTTATTAGTAATCATCCACTGGTAGCTGAAATAAAATAATTTTCCAGTTGGTGCCCAATGTTCTGCAAGTTTTGCCTCTGCGTTAGAGACCATTTTCAGTTTACAGATGCTTAGGACATATTCATTCAGGAATGGACAAAAATACTAATGAATCAGAAAGGAATAGAAATTCAATCTGATATTTAAAAATCTTGATGCCTGCTCTGAGTTAGGGAACTATACCTTTCCCTGGAAAGCTGGTGTTCTTCATTACCATAGGTGTATTTTTCCCAACTTATTAGAAATGCATGTTTTCCAAATCTGATAAAATATATCCCCTGAGTGACTTTCAGGTTCTATTGTTTTTTAAAGAGAAAAAAAAAACACTAGACAAAAAATAATTCAGGCAGTATCGTAAACACAGAGTGTGTTGATTTTTATAACAATTTCATGTAAGTAAATAAAAAAACACATTATGTTTACTGTAACCTTTTCCCTTTTATGCATTTAGTATAATTATTTTTAAATGTTTGTTTATCGTTCTGGCAGCTGCCATTCAAAATAGCCCAAATTTCCTTATTATAGCCAGATAGCATTGCCTACAGATGTGTGCTTTGCCCTGCATTTTCCTACATTCGGTAAAGATAATACTACAGATAGCAATGTGAAAATACTTAATTTTCCAGTGGGAAATGAAAAATTTTAACACAATAGCCATATATTTCACAGGCCTTGTTGTGTGTCCATTTTCACAAAACACTGTATTTGATACTACCACAACAGAACAAAAAAAATCTTTTTTTCTTTACATTTGATACTATACATTTCTTTGAATCACAGTCTTTCAATGCAGTCATGCAGTAACAATTTTTAATGACAGAAATTATATAGTGCATTATAAAAATAAACATAAACAATGTGATAGACTTATTTATAAGATATCATTATAAGTTTAACTAATGATATTGAATATATTATATTTTAAAATAATCACAAGAAATTGATTTTGGTTCTCTAAAGTAGATTTTTTTTTTTTGCAAAAACAAAATAAAAAGTAAATAAAAAATTTAAACCCATTAATATTAACTAAAGCATATTTCTTCAACCAGATCGCTGTTACTCTCTCTGTCAAAACAATAAGCTGCCAAATACCTTATTTGTGTTTGTCTCTACCTAAAATTCAAACTCCAGTGACCCCAAATATGTAAGCTAATTTTTAATTTTTCCTTTTAGCTTAAATGTCTGGGTTATGACATCATACAGCACAAAAATAGGCTTCATTGCTAAAATGGAAACCTTTAGAGAACAGACCAGTGATATAATTTTTAAGGTATGAATATTTTAAAAACTGGCCTCTATTCAAGAACCCCACTCCATAACATCAAGTACACTAATGCTAATTTGAAGACTTTGTTAGAGGATAACATCTGAAAACTTCAAGTATTCATGGAAGAATTTGAGGCACTTTTGCTTAAAGAAAATATGTAATTATGTGTTCTGTGCTTATGCAGAGAGAAAAATTAATATGTTTCTTGTTTGTAGCAATGAATCTGACAAATTTCAAGCACTGTATTGAAGTAAATGAAATCACATACCTATAAATGTGGGAAGATTTTTGTATTATTTTATAATCCCTACCATACCACTTTTTTTATTTAACTCATTCCGGCAGAGTAAACATTTGTAACAATAGTATCACTTAAGAAATTTCAGCCAAAAGATTATCTGATTTGTTATGTCTGGCATCAAATGAAATGGACAATAGTTTAAAAAAAAAGTATCTATGTTTAGAGTAAGGTTTCTAATTCTAGAATTGCATCTTGTATCACATCAGTTTTCTACACCCTTCTTTAATTTCGATTGCTGTTTTCTTTACAAACTATCATCTTTTATTCTGTATTTTATAGCATGTAGTACTATCAGCCTCAGTCCTTCGTTCAAGTTCCTACAAATTCCTGGAATACACAACACTATGTTAACAGCATTAGTTATGATGATATTTCGCATATATACTTGCTACATCTTCAGCTTCTGAATTATGGTCTGAATTTTCAAACAGCACTCTGGCTCTGGCATCCATGTTTAAACACTGGTTCTGCTATAAGCTTTATTCCAGAAAATTACCGCATAACTGAAATTTAAGATCCTAAATAAGCAGGTAGTCTGACTTTCAGCACTGCCAGAAACCTGCAGCTCAATTATACACTACAGGAGCTCCTGTTAACTGAACTGCCTTAACATGATGCAGATGTCAAACACTTTGCTTTCGTAAAGGACCTGATGCAAATATTAACCTGATCTTTTTCATTTTAGTAACTCTTACAATCTCAAATGCTCTGATGAGTATTTCCAGGCTTGGAGTTGTAACCTTACGTGGAAAAGTAGCAATGGCTTAAGAGGTGAAAAATGTAGCATTCAATATTACAACTTAAATTTGTGGCAACACAAGATTAGTACTTGGGTGCATGTAAAATATCAGGTCTGTAAAAAAAGTTGCAGTAAAAAAAAGTTTCGTCACCATCTAATAATCTCTGTATCTAATATATGTATCTGAAGGAGTGCTAGAGAAACGTGGAAATTCATTGCCCAGTGCCTAACCAGTTCGGTTGTAAACTGCTCTGGCAGTACGGCATCGACAGACACACACAGATTAAAATTCACTGAATGATTTCCACCATTGCGTCTTTCATGAAAATATCCAGCCAAACAACCCCACATGGTAATAATAAGATATAGTAATACTTCTTACTTTTAAATTCGGATTTTCCAGGAAATTTTGCTGGGCTACATAGGAAATAAATACAGTCTACACTTTTAAAAATTTGATTAATAAAAGCAGATAAAGGTGCTTTATTTTTGAGGAAAATCATGACCTGTTTACATGTAGAGTTTCATAGATTCTTTGGGGATTTCTTCCCATTTTAAAATATTTGTATTTACTTATTATTTAAAATAATGGAAGTAAAATTGCCTGGCCCTTTTAAATGTCACTGAGGAGTCACATTTAGGAAATTTTTAAATGTTTTTGTTTTAAGAATATATGAAAAATATTTACCTAAAGTCTTTGCCTTTTAAAAGCATGTGTAGTTTTAGTGAAAAACTCATCTTCATTTTCCCCTTGAAGGAACTTATCTCTGGGTTATTTTAACCCTCATTTCCTACTTGGTTGCATCTTCCCCTTATTCAGAATTCATCCTTTCCTCAAGCTCTATTTAGTCTCCTACAGAAGAAAAATTGAATGATACGCTTTTGACAGTAATTTAATTAAACTGATTGTACAGGCATGTAAACATATGATTAAGTGTCTATTTCTCCACAGTAGCTATAGTGCTGTAAGCACTTTTACCTTGCAGTACCCCATCATAAACCTAATTTCACTTACCTGTCTTTCATTTATTTGGGAACAGGATACTCTGGGCAAAGTTACATGGGCTGTCACTATGTCAGTATTTGACCTGTTGTATGTTCATAGCCTACCATAAGCTGTTGCTGTAACTGAATTAACTGAACTAAATTGCTGATTTAACTTAGTTTTCCTTCTTTTTCTTGCACATGCATTAAGTAAACCTCAATAAATGTTCATTTCCACTAGCAAACACTCTGGACTTTATCACTTGATACAAGTACCAAAGCAACTTCATATTAAATGATGGATCTACTTCCAAATGTTGTTTTATCTAAAGTTGTTTTCTTGTTTTCATAGCATAAGTGGGTCTATCTGAAGGCCAGTAAATGCTATGGTACTGTTGAATGTTCGAATTACCAGGACCCAGAGACAAAGATAATAATTTTCAACTTTACTATTCTCCTTATTTATGATGAAGTGCTATTGCTGTGAAGATGACTGAACACACCCATCTACGTTATCGAGGATTTTTTTTGTATTAAAAATATGCATCTAGGACACATTTGAAATGTCTTAATCTACATTGAACATGAGAATCTACTTTTAATGGAGCCTATTTTGGGTAATATTTCAGTACATGATGCAGTCAGCAGCCAAGCAGAAAGCCTATGGTACCCAGTTGCAACTCCACTTACCTGTCAACTGTTTTGTAACCTTAGGTTAAGTCTCCTCAAATACAGAAAACGATCACTGCATTTCAAAGAAAATGCAAAATTAAGAAGGCCTCTAAGCACAAGATGTCTAAATACTACGACAAGATGTCAAGAGCAAGATGACAGTCTTCTCAGCCCACATGTGAAATCTTTCAGGGACACAGTGACAGTCTGGGCTACTGGGTGCTACTGGCAAAAGCAGCAAGGCAACAAAGGTCAGCTACTGACAGGTACCTCTGACATGTCCTTACACAAGGAAGTTCCATCACTTCCCCTAAACCACAGAAAACCTCCATCCATATAATAACTAACACATGCATTGCACCTTATAAGGTAACAATCAGGGAAGAACTTGGTGGTTTGTGTTTAGTGTTAAACAATTTAGTGCCACCTGGCCTCAAAGTATGGGAAACCATGAGTCCTGTGTGGTGGCTGGCCAATGTATGGAAATGCCTTGGCTACCTACCAGTGTTTTAAACGGCATTCAGTGCCTAGTTTTAAAATCCTGAATCCGCTCTCAGAGTTTACCTTCACCTTTCAAACAGAATTAATCTTGAAGCAGTCCAATCTTTCTTTCTCTCTCAGGAAGCCCAATCCTCTCAGCAGCAACCATCTGCCATCCCTCTCGGGCTAAACGTAGTGCCACAGAAAGATACAGAGTCTTGGGCACCATTTGCAGTACAATATCATTAGGACAGTGTTTCATATTGTGGTGGGTTGATGTTGGCTGGTTGCCAGATCCCCACCTAGCCACTCTCTCAACCCCCTCCTCAGGAGGACAGGAGGAGAAAATAAGATGGAAAAGTTCATGGGTCAAGATGAAGACAGGGAGATCACTCACCGATTTCTGTCACTGGCAAAACAGACTCGACTTGGGGAAGAGCAATTTATCTCATTGCCATCCCCCAGTGGCACAGAGGGGATGAGGAACTGGGGTTGTAGTCAGTCCATAACAGCTCCCCTCTGCTGCTCCTTCCTCCGCACACTCTTCCTCTGCTCCAGCGTGGGTCTTTCCCACAGGCTGCAGTTCTTCAGGATAAACCTGCTCCTGTGTGGGCTCTCCACGGGCTGCAGGTCTTTCAGGGAATATCCAGCTGCTCCAGCGTGGGGTCCTGCACAGGATGCCTTGTGGATATCTGCTCCAGCTCGGTCTTTCCCAGGGCTGCAGGGGATCTCTGCTCCAATACCTGGAGCACCTCCTCCCTGCTCCCCCTCTCCCCTCAGGGCTCGCAGGGCTGTTCCTCACACTTTTCCCCT
>NW_010511723.1:0-12470 GCF_000687285.1 Phaethon lepturus
CCCCTCCACGTGGTGCCCCGCTCCCACCAGCGGCGCAGGGGACGCGCAGCCAGCCGGGCCACGCCACCCAGGCTCTCCAGCCCGCCCGGAGCGCTTCCTTGGGTGGTGGGAGATGCAGGTGCGAAACCTCTGCCGGAGGAGGTGTTGAACCGAATGCGTCCATTCCCTGAGGGAATGCGTTATTTTAAAAACCTACAAGTAGGTGCTGCTTCTTGTGGAGGTTTTGAGACTGTGAGTCCTGGTTAGATCCTGCGCATTAGAGATGGATATTTCAGATACCCCTCAGGACTCAGTGGTTCTTGGTGTTTAGGTAATTCCACGTTCGGTGTATGACATTTCTTGATAATGGTTTGGGGTGTATAATGGTCATTGTAGGCTCTAGGGAGTGCAGTTCTGGGTACATGTGTGTCACTTGCAGATGCCTAAATAATTTTTTAAATCTATTTCTAAGTGCCTGGAATAACCTTCTTAACATGGCAAGTCAAATTCAACTTTGTATCACAAAAATTGAAGAGAAAAACATCAACAAAACTAACTGTCAGAATAAGTAGAAGAAAAAGTAGGAAATCACCTCTTGGACAGCTGGGGAGTATAAAGATAATTCTTTGCTGAAGAACCATTTTATAAAAGTGCTCTGATGTGTCTTTGAAACTCCATTTCACATAGAGATAGCAATCTTGATTCTCAGCTGGTATAAACTGTCAGGGATACATTGAAGCCAATTTCCTCCAGCTTCTGATCTGGCCCAGAGATACCATCTATCTGCTATCTATACCAGTAACACCTAGTATCACCTATACTGGCATCAGATGAAATGTACATGTCTGCATATAGCTTTGTACCTGACAAAGACACGGAACTATGATAACAGAGAAGAGAAAAATAACTGGTACAGAATAAAATGAATACTGACGGCTGAAAAATTCTGTATGCATAATAATGCGCTGGTTATTCTTTAGTTTCTGGTTTTATTCATTTAAGAGGTGCTTTTCTTCAGAGGAGCTGATACTCACATTAACTTCATTTATCCACTTTTTCCAGTGCAATACAAGAGCATATTCCCTCCTACTGAAGGCAGGTGTTGTAGTAACTTACCTAACGTACTGCTACTCTTTCATGCAGAGCGGATAAAATACACGATGCAGCCAGGGAAATGGTGGTTAAGTCTGATCATTGCCCTGTTTTTTTGGCAACAAAAATTGCTATGCTTTCCCTCCTTTAGAAATCCACAATTTTCCAACCAGTGGGTTAGGATGCAAAGGCTAATGTGCACGAGCGCCTGAGGTTTATTTGGCAGCATTTTGCCAACCGTCGCACAGAGCCTCGCAGCTCTCGAAGCTTTCGTGTGGTGTCTTCCACACATGGCACGTGCGTGTGCATGTGTGCGTGCACGTGTGCACACGCGTGCCTCTTCTCCTCAGGGAGTCTTACAAGACTTCTACGTGTGGATGGAAGCCCAGTGATGCCAGCCCGCAGGAATGCAGGTCTGGAGATGCGGAGTGCCATGGTACCAGCCGCATGACACTGCCTGAGGCGAGAGATTCCAGTAATTTTCCCGGCTGTTACGGGAAACGTCGTATGTAATTCCAGTTTTGACAGGTTTTTCTGTAACTGGTATTTGGCTGTTGGACGCGCCTTTGCTGGAACAGGACGCCGCGCCCCAGGCTGCGATCTGACGGTCTGCGGCAGTGCTGCTGCCTCCGCTTCTGCGCCGGCGCCGAGGCCTGCACAGCTCCGCACGGGAACTGCGGCGGGAACCGACCTGGTTTAAAAAAAAAATCCCACCCTGGCATCAAAGGCCTATTTTTTCCCTTGGATCCAGCTGGATCAATGAGTGGCTGTAGAAATACTCGTGCCAGCAAGGTGGTGGGAGAGCCAGGGGGTCAGGGCAAGTGCCCGTGGAGGAGGGGGTGGCAGCGTCTTGAGGGGCCTCAGCTGATGCAGCCTTGCCCCCCGCCCAGCTCCAGTGTGGGGGTGCGGACTTGCGCCACCGCTGCTCTGATCCAGGTTTGTGCTCTATCGAGCAGATTTAAACGACTGCATGAGGCACAAGACAGTGGAGAATTTAACCTTTTCTTGTGATGGTGAGCTGCGAAATACACCATTGCCACTGGAACGCTGGAGCTGCTGTAGCACTGCCGCCAACCCCAGGCAAGGTCTTGATCTGCTAAATGGAAAGGTAAAGGTCTGCCATTGGTACTGACTTACCAGTCAATTTGCCTACTGTGTGCACAGCACCGTATTTTTAACACCTCTGCCACCATTCGGCATGTGAAGTGTGTTCCAGCATGCATTTTAAAATGGCTGTACACCACTGCATTAGCAGGGAGGCAGTTTGAAATAAGAATTGCAAGACCTTTTAAACAGACAAATTCTAAAGTTTGAAATTATTTTGCCTTGAATAGATTCGGCCTGAAGATGGGTCGAAATATGACCTGTACCAGTCAACAGTAGTTTGGCTTTAGCTCTACAGGTACTTGCAGTAATGCTTGTTCTGGCATTAAGCGACCACCATTCCTGCACCTGTGATACAAGGGTGAGATGTGTATAGGTAGTTCTTTAGTGCGATCTGACTTTTTAAAAGGAAGGTTATAACTAGAAAGGGTTTTCACTAGGTACATGGTGTTGAAAGTTTGATTCTTAAAATCACCTCTTCTTCTGACATCAGAATATGATTAACTGTGCTATTCCTGTCGTATCTTATTTCAGGAAGTCCACAGCAGTGCCATGGAAGCAAGAGCGTATTATTTTACGTAGCATGCAGATTTAATTTTGAGATGTATGCTGACAGCCTGTGTTACTCCTTCTGTCATAATAAAACAAAGTAATTAAGTTTGGAAAACCTCACATAGTCTTTTTGCTTGATCTTTAGAGCTGCTGAAAATACTTTTACAGTCATAAATCCACCTTCTTTGCTTGTTGCTGAGATAGTAGAGAGGTACTTGCTTTCCAGCTCTGTCCTAGTGGACTAGAGGCTACATGGTGGACATTTTTTCTGTTCGTTAATAGAAGGTTAGACCCTGAAGTCCATATGGTTTTTATTCCAGCACAGTTTTCTCTAAAGTCAAAAGATTTTTTCCGAATAGGACTGATTAAGCGTGTCAAGAATTAGACCTGTATTTGTTTAGTGCCAACAGCGTGCTCAGTACGGTCAAGTATGTAATTGTTTCTATCATCTCAGACATTTAAAATGCTTTATATACTCTAGTGTCTACAGACTAACTCAAACAACTCCACTTTTTTTGAAGAAAGATTTTTTCAGGTTTTCCATAGGTTTTTCATAACCTTTGTGAACAAGTAATCTTTTTTTTTTCCTGGTCCTACAATGAAACCCTGTGTGGGATTTCCTTTTCAAACTGCGAAATTAAATTATTGCAAAGGTAAGGAAATACAAGCTGAAATTCAGGACCTATTGAATAGCAAAAAACTTCCTCTGAAAATGGAGCTCGGAACTTAAATTACAAACGTATTGGTTCATCTCATATAAAGTTCACTGACCAAAGGATATCTGACACTGTGCTACTAAGGATTTAAATAGTCATATACTAGAAAAAAAGATCCCTGAAGCAGTGAAGTAAGTGACCTCCTTCCACCTTTTAGATTGTGGGGAGGTTTCCCAGCACAGGCAGCCCCGGGGCAAGTTTCCTTGTCTCCTGAGACAAAGGTTGTGGTCTCCAGGACTGCACAGGTTGGCAGGATCTGCCATCCTGTCTGGTGCCTGTCCCCTTTCCTTTAGTGATTCCTATCTCAGTGCTTCACTTCCCCAAGCTCTGCTGTCCGGGGGACAGGGCTGGGAGGCCAGAAGGGCAGCGGCAGTGACAAGTCGCGTACCTCAGCCTCAGGATCAGAAAAGAGAGAAGGTGATCCATGCTGGACCTGGCTTCTGAACTGGCTGTGCTTTGAGCAGGAGATTGGACAAGGTGACCTCCACAAGGTCTGTTCCAACTTAGGTTGCTTATGACTCTGTATTTTTATCAAAAAACAAAACAAAACAAAAAACCTAATGAAAACCAAACCAAAAACCAAACCAAAACCCAATTTCTTTGCAATGTGATTCATTTGAAAAGCATAAGCAATTTTTCATGTAGCATTTATTTATAGTTATTGGATATTCTCAACATTTAAAAGACATTTCAGAGCATTTCTACCGCTCAGTTCTTCAGCACTGGATTAATAGCAATATTTCTTTTTTGGCTTTACCTCTGAAAATCAGATCCTGATGACTGAATAAAATGGAGTATGATGTCCTTAATCAAGATCACAGTGCTCCTAAGTCACCTGTGTAATTTTAGAGACATTTTTTCTGTTATTCTACAAGAATCATAGAATCATAGAACAGTTTGGGTTGGAAGGGACCTTTAAAGGCCATCTAGTCCAACCCCCCTGCAATGAGCAGGGACATCTGCAAATAGGTCAGGTTGCTCAGAGCCCCATCCAATCTGGCCTTCAATGTTTCCAGGGACAGGGCATCTATCACCTCTCTGGGCAACCTGGGCCAGTGCTTCACCACCCTTGTGAAAAATGTCTTCCTTCTATCTAGTCTGAACCTACTCTTTTTTAGTTTAAAACCATTACCCCTTGTCCTGTTGCAACAGGCCCTGCTAAAAGGTTTGTCCCCGTCTTTATAGGGCCCCTTGAAGTACTGGAAGGCCGCAAGAAGGTGTCCCCGGAGCCTTCTCTTCTTCAGGCTGAACAACTCCAACTCTCTCAGCCTTTCCTCACAGGATAGGTGTTCCAGCCCTCTGATCACTTTTGTGGCCCTCCTCTGGACCCGTTCCAACAGGTCCATGTCTTTCCTGGACACAGTACTGCAGGTGGGGTCTCATCAGAGCAGAGTAGAGGGGCAGAATCACCTCACTTCTTCGGATGCAGCCCCAGATACAGCTGGCCTTCTGGGCTGTGAGCACACATTGCTGGCTCATGTCCAGCTTTTCATCCACCGGTACCCCCAAGTCCTTCTCGGCAGGGCTGCTCTCAATCCCTTCATCCCCCAGCCTGTACTGATAGTGGGGGTTGCCCCAACCCAGGTGCAGAACCCTGCATTTGGCCTTGTTGAACCTCAGGAGGTTCGCATGGGTGCATTCCTCAAGCTTGTCCAGGTCCCTCTGGATGGCATCCCATCCCTCAGGCATGTCAGCTGCACCACTCAGCTTGGTATCATCTGCAAACTTGCTGAGGGTGCACTCGATCCCACTATGTCATTGATCAAGATATCAAACAGTACTGGTCCCAGTATGAACCGCTGAGGGGCACCACTCATCACTGAATTAACAGAATATATGTGACCAATAAAGATATGGTGAAGTGCTGCAATTTATGAACTAATTGTTCCAAGCAACTGCTAAGACTAAGATTAAAGAGGTGATTCCCCTATAGCAGAGATACAGCAAGTACCTGGTAACAAATATATAATGGTAACAATTGTATGACAAATGATCAAAGTAAATTGTTTGCAAAGTGGTAGAATATTTAATGAGCCAAGTAGATTCCAGAAGCAAAAAGAACTGTTTCAGTTTGTCCTTTGAATTGTAGTTTAATAATGGAGACATAAAAAAGCTGATCAGGGAAATCAACCCATCAGTCAAATTGTGAAACCTTTACTTTCAAAAAGCATTTTATTGCAGAAAGAGTTCTATTAATTTGGTATAACAGATAGGAGAGTATCACAGCTAAGTTATACAGCCTTGAGGTTGTAAGTGAAGACCCGAGATGAGGTTAGCTTTAGTATCATGATTTTTTCAATCAATAAGTCAGAAATAAACATTGTCTGCTCTCAGCTGAAACACTGAGGAGAGCAGGGTGTTAAGTTTTATTGTGTACCCTGTTTTCTAGTCAGCTCAATATTACTTTTAAAAACTTGCAGAGTCTTCTGCAGACTTTGTGTGAACAGAAAATAGTCACAGACAGCTATTCTTTTGCTTGCTGAAAATTAGTATCAAGCACTTCTACAATATAGTCTAGCCAGGAAATTGCCTCGTCCTTCAGCAGAAAATTGATTAGGTAATTCATTACATCAGTCATCTAAGACACTCCATCCTTTGAAAATTTGTTTTCTGTGGCTCTGATAAAGGTAAGAGCTGTAGGTCTTCTCTTCCAAGTAGGTGAGTCATCTTAGGCTGGACATTTCATATGTGTTTTCTTAGGACACCAATTATTCTCTGTGGCTAAGCCAATTGAAGAACAACATTAAACTTACCTGATGCTTATCTGTAGGGTGCTCAGGATACAGGACAGAATAAGCCTCCTATAAAGAACTTCTGGTACTTCTGTTCCTCTTCAGTTTGCAATCAATGGCTTTTGTTTGTGTCTGAAATGTTTGCACTCCCCCAAGAGAATGCTCTCCTTAGAACCTGAATCTCCCTGAGGTATTTTCTTTTCATTGCCATCTATTGATTTCCATTTAAGTGTGTAGATCACAGCGCATAGGTTAATTCTGTAGATCAGTTCAGAATAATTCTTGCTTCCATGATGCAGTCTCCTTCTGATGCATTACTGTTTGCCCGTTAATCACAATTACCTGTCTTTTGGCATTTACAATCAGCATGTGACACAGGTGAACCTAAAAATGTGCCCCATGGATTCCAACCAACAGAAAAAAATAAGTCAGAGAGTAAAGAAATGCAGTGATTTATACCAGATTATGACCAGGAAGAATTCAGGGGGCAGGAAAGCAGGAACAGGTGAAAAGGAAAGCAATTAATACATCAGTCTTTAAAAAGTAGTGAAGACAAGACAGACAATAAAAGGAACAGTTTTAAAAAAAGATTTTTAACAGTGATTCATAAAAGGGTTTTGTCCTTTTTCTCCCCTAAATACATAGTTTTACAGCCTTGAATTGGACAGAAAGTGATTCTTAAAAATGCTGAAAAAGGTAAGAAGGTATCTCTCAAAAAAATGAAGCCATGTCCAAGCAAGCAAAAGGGAAAATAATGTGAAAAGTGGCAAATTAAGCATATTGACACAAATCGCAGGCCAACAATGTTTTAGGGACTATTTACTAAATGTATAAAAACTAACAGCAAACACTTCCTCAAAGCCATTGGGAGTGGAGAGCCTCCCTTGGAGTCATTAAGGTCAATTGACATCTCAATGAAAGGGTAGGTTACAGCAGGAAAAACAAAGGCATTCTTGCATGTTTCCTCACCCTGGAAGATCTTAGAGAGTCACACTCCAGAAGTCATCTTTACAAGGACGTATCAGAAGATCTGTTTTAAACTGAAATGTCTGTGGAGGAGGTTATAGAACAAATTTACAAAATGAACAGTAGCAAACTGCCAGGACCATATGGTATTTACCCAGGAGATCTAAAGGAAATTGAGGATGAAATAGCTGGATTACTATCTTCCTGGAAGCTGCCTCTATGCTAAAGATACGGAAGGTTGCAACTATGACAATCACCTTTTACAAGTACCTCAATTAGGGATTCTGGGATTACAGAACAGTGGCTTTGATTTCTGTGAAGTAACACACAATGTGGAAAAAATAATCCTAATTTACATGCAGGGTGATAAACTCTGTACTAGCTGCTACTGCTCAGAAAAAAAGAAAAGGTCTTGGAAATGTAACACACAATTCTGTGAAAAGGTCATTTTCGTGTTCAGTAAAAGTCAAAGAAGCAACTACAAAATAAGACATAATTTTAAAGTATTTTCATTACATTTATTCTTCAGCATATGAGCCCTTTGCAAAATGCATGCCAAAAGTATTTCTTTTTTTTTTTTTTAATTTGTTCTGATAAACATATTACCTCTATTTCCAAGCCCCTTGCTTCGTTATGGCCTTGAGCCACCACAGCAAAAACAATGCTACCAATAAAAGAGCAGGAAATTATTACTGCAGGAATAGAGAATAAAACAGCATGTCAAGCTATGTCCACTTTTAAAAGCTGTGTTACATTTCTGGTCTTCCCTCCTCTCTCTAATCCCCAGAAGGGACAGGGCAGAACTAGAAAAGGTTCAAGGCAGGACAATAACAGTGATCAAAGAGATGAAATGGCATCCATAAGAGGAACAACTAAATTGCTTAGGACTGTTCAGCCAGGGAGAGACAACTTAATTTTGTGCAGCTATCATGGCCTGGAGAAGGTGAACAGTCAATGACTTTTTTCCTACAGAAGCTAGTGAGAGCTCAAACGATGTTTTTGAGCAGAAGGTTGAAAATTAACAAAATTGGTTCTACTGTGGAACTCCTCCACACAGGATATTTTGATATTAAAAGTGTACTGCTGTTCAGCAAGCTAATTAATGGAGGAACAAGCCACCAGATACTGTATGCATAAAGATAATACCTCTCATTTAGGAATTTGCTGAACTGCTAATCGCTGGAGATTGAAAAAGTATTGTGGGGAAGTATTGGCATATTCTGGCTTTGTTTTTACACCATTACCAAAATATCTGTTATTGGCCACTGTCAAAGAGGTGTTACACTTCTGGATGGACTTTTGATCTTCTGCAGTAAGCTATACTTATCGTCCCTTATTTGCATATAGGAATACCCCATACAACATTATAACGGATATCAAGGTTAATTTCTGAAGTCCCTTATGCCCTGGAGTATCGGCAGAGTCTCAGTAAGAACCTACCTTTTGTTTCTGTTAGGCACACATGTGGCTAGATTTTAGTTATGAAGGGAATGGCATGGCAGGGTTTGTAAGAAAGGTGGGGACAGACTTTCTAGCTGAACCTGTTGCGATAAGACAAGGGGTAATGGTTTTAAACTAAAAGAGGGCAGATTCAGACTAGATAGAAGGAAGAAAATTTTGACAAGGGTGGTAAAACATTGGCCCAGGTTGCCCAGCGAGGTGGTAGATGTCCCGTCCCTGGAACATTCCAGGTCAGGCTGGACGGGGCTCTGAGCAACCTGATCTAGTTGAAGCTGTCCCTGCTCACTGCAGGGGGGTTGGACTAGATGGCCTTTAAAGGTCCCTTCCAACCCAAACTATTCTATGATCCTATGATTCTACTACTAATATTTGCCCTCTCAAAATGCAGACTATTTCATCACATCTTGAGTAAATGGAAAAAAAAATGTTGGTCTGAAATAATAAATTATTATTTTGTATCAACTGTACACAACATCATGTCTCTGCAGAAGTGTGTGAAATTCTGTGTAATCATCTTGAAGAGAAGATAGAGCAAAAATAAAATATTCAAAAATGTCCATAAAGAAATCCTGTGCCCATTAATCACTTGAGTGAGGGTGAAAAATAAAAAGAAGTAAAAAATTGTAAACCTTTCCTGTAGTTGGATTTTTTTTTTCAGCATACAACAAAATTAGATCTCCCTTGAGGCTTAGTATCTGTAGAATTTACACAGTTATGAATTCCAACAGAAAAGGGATTTATCAGTGCAACTCTGTTGCAAAATTAGAGCTGAAACTTTAAATTAGAAACAGGTCCTTATGTGTCTTAAGTGTGGCCATTTTCCACACAGTTTCTGATGAAGGTGGTAGGAATAAAACGCTCCTTCACAATTTGCACCTTGCTGATGAGTATTAGACTTTCATGACAAGCCTTGCCTTTTAAGGGTAAAAATGAATGCAAACTATTGCCTCCTGTTCATTGCTTGAGACCTTACAGGAATTAATGGCATGCTTTTTGGTTTCTAGAACAAACAAAAAACCTAACATGAACAGAAACTTCACTAGCAGCCCCCAGTTGCTGTGAATCGAATGACTAGAGCCTGATCTCACTTCTTCTCCTTGGAGACAATCCATATTAAAGAATGTTTTATGGACTAGTATCTAGGGTCCTATACACACAGTTAAAAGAGATGCCATTATAGGAAGAATGAATAGAATATTTGGGCAGGAAATAGAAAGACAAGATTTCTTTCTCCAACTTTGGACAAATCACTTACTTATCTGTTCCTCTCTTTTCCTCTTATTTTTTTGCCAGCTTTATATTTATTCCAGCAGATGTATATTGCCAGCAGTGTAACTCCTCCTCTGCACTTCAAAAACTCCTGATAACTATCAGGATGCAGTGGCTCTAAATTAATACAATAATCAATATTGGTCTGGCCAGACCTCACTGATTCAGAGAGATTTTACCCAGCCATGAGACACTAGCCAGTTACTACTTTGTAGCCTACTGTAACACCAAACCTGGAATGTTTTGAATCTTTCATTGTGGTTTGGGCAGAACTGGTGGCAATAAACATTAGTGTGGTAATGGGGAGGAAATTTTCATTTCTGTTTGCTGGACATGATGTTTTCTGCATCTCAAAGTTGATAAGCAGGTAGCCTTTGCTTCTAAGACTGGGCTGGGCTCTTCTAGGCAGTTTGGAGATTTTTCGGGATTCAATCAATTTTCTGAAGAGTCTCCACAATTGAATTTATTTTTCGTCTCTAACCACAGCCCCTATTCAGTAGAAATACTAAAGAGAAGGCGGACAATGGCAACATCGGCTTCTTTTTGCTGTGAAAAATAGCACCTCTGTGAAGCAAGGGTTGAAGCTAGCAAAGAGAAATTCAGTTTATGTTTTTTTCTGCCAACTAATGTCTGTGTAACCCAAGAGGGCTTAATTTCACAGTGATGTTAGTTTGACTCATTTCATGACAACTGGTTTTTCAAGTAGCTTTTAAAAGATGAAAAATTCTATGAAAGGTGCACAGCTCTGGCAACAAGCTAATAGGGAACAGCCTGCTACAGCCCAAAGTATACGAGCCCTCACTTGCCAATCTAACGGTCGTTCCCGGTTGGTATGATTGGATTATTTCATTGGATTATGTCCCAGATGGGCATTAATGTGTTTGTAGGGCACATTCAGTTAAAGGGTCAATGTTTATTAAAGCTGCAGATATTGCATTTGCTCCGAGCATATAATTAAAACAGCAGATTGCTCTCTGTTTTGCCTTTCATACAGTAGGCTGTACCAATAAACAGCTCTGGGTGATTTTGCCACCTGTTTTTGTCAAGAGCTTTAAAGTAGAATATATTACAGATTTCTTACGTGAAATGGAATAGTATTTTTCCATAGAGGTAAGTTTTTCAAAGGTTATGATTTACACTGTAGGCAGGGAAATTCCATATTCCCTCCAAGATCTCTGCCTTGGTTTATGGATTCGTTGTACCTTTCTCACTAGAAGAGCACCCTGCTTCTGCTATTTAATTTGGGGGGGGGAATCTTCAGTAAAATAAACATGACTTAAGTCTATAATTTCTGACTAGACGATACTGTACATACCCATTCTTGCATAAAAGCAAGATTCTGATCATATTATGATTCAATCTTACTTTTTATGTGACCAATATTAGTAATATTCATAGTCTTACAATTGTGCCTCCCTAAAATATCAATAGCGTCTATTTTTAAGAAGATAGAAAATTATTTTTCCTTACCTATCCTGTCTTATCCAATTCCATTCTGCGCTTATATATTACATATTTTATACAGTATATATTCTAAGATTGTTTCAGTTCCATGGTGAATGAAATTATTGTTCTTATACATAATATATTATGTATTAGACATTAACCATAGTTAGTTTTAATAACATTAAGCAGTAAAATACAGTAGTCCCAGGCATTAGAATGCTGTGTTCCTTGCTCCAATACACCATTTCTACCATACAAAGTCACTATTCAAAGGCTTTGCTTCCCTTATTCTATCTTAAGAAGAAGGTCTCAGAGTCATGTCCCCAAGTTCACCCAAGAAGAAATCTGCAGACCTGAAAATGAAGGCAGAAAGCCTTCTTGGCTTTCGAAGTAACCTTTTGACCGTATTTCATTAAGAGGCTAGATCTCCTCTAAGAGCCTCTTCCAATTGTACTGGCTTAGCGCTATGGAAGAAGATTACCACGTCCAATCACCCTAAAAGAATCCTAATCAGGCCTTAAGCTAAAATGCTGTGTTGACAGAAAAACTGGACAGCAAGTAAGATGCCGTATTTGCTTCAGCCGATGGGCTTCTCAAATAAGCACATTGCCGAATTCTGCAGTTAAAATAGATGAGGTATCATTGAAAATCAAGGTTAGTCTTTTGTTCCCAGGTAGGCAGACAAGTTAGGAATGAAAGTAAGTCTTAGTTTATAGCCTTGACTCAAATTAGAGGGTTTGGACCTGCAAGATGAGCCTGGATGGACAACATTCAGGGATGATGCTTTGCATTAGCCATTTATTTAAGAACCGTCCTTCAGAGCTGCTCATATCGTCCATCCTAGGAGTACAGGACTTCTTCAGAACTTTTGATCCAGCCCTTCCCTCTCTGAGATCTGTGGCCTTAACAGTTCTCAAAAATCCTGCAATTTGTCTCCTCTTGTCCAATTGGTGCTGCTCCAGGGCTCTGAAAATACCTGTGAAATACCTCTGAAAATACCTGTGCTGTACTACTGACTTGATGGATGCATGAGACACTGGCCTGGAACAATGTGTATGTCTCTATGTCGTGGTTTAACCCCAGCCGGCAACTCAGCCCCACGCAGCCGCTCGCTCACTCCCCCCACAGTGGGACAGGGGAGAAAATCGGAAGA
>NW_010511723.1:12529-20744 GCF_000687285.1 Phaethon lepturus
GCAAAACAAGGAATTCATTCACTGCTCCCCATGGGCAGGCAGGGGTTCAGCCATCTCCAGGGAAGCAGGGCTCCATCACACGTAACGGTTTCTTGGAAAGACAGATGCCATCACTCCGAACATCCTCCCCTCCCTTCTTCTTCATCCCAGCTTTATATACTGAGCATGATGTCATATGGTATGGAATATCCCTGTGGCCAGGCTGGGCCAGCTGTCCCGGCTGTGTCCCCTCCCAGCTCCCCGTGCACCCCCAGCCTGCTCGCTGCAGGCCAGCGCGAGAAGCTGGACTGTCCTTGGCTGCTCAGCAGCAACTCAAAACATCAGCACGTTATCAACATTTTCTCATCCCAAATCCAAAACATGGTCTCATACCAGCTTCTGTGAAGAAAATTAACTCTATCCCAGCTGAAGCCAGGACACAGTGTTATGACAAAATTGATAATAAGACTTCCAAGATACTGATTTTTTTTTTTAATTTGGGCGGCTAATAGAGTTTGAGAGCATAAGAAGGCATGACGCCTAACTGATTCAAGTTGGTATTTTAGGCCATGATTGTCTCACATGTTTCATGCACTCAGCCACTGTGAAATGTAAACTATCAAGCTCAGGGTGGGTTTATCTGAAATAACTTGAGTAAATGTATTTTATTTGGTACTAACTTGTCTTGTTTTGCATGACTTCTGTTCCTAAAGGGTGATGGTTGGGCCCAAAATAGAAAACTGTGTGACTGGTATGATTAGAATAATGATGGGAGCGTTCAATTCTATATTTTAATTCAAATGACCACCTGTGGTAAGCAGCCCATGAGTTTAGTTACACCTTTGCAGATTATCCTGTAAAAGCAGCACACTGAACGAGCACCGTTGAACTAGGAGAGAAGGCTGCCTGCTTACGTTTCCTTTGCCTTGGTTGCTGGACCAGATGAAGAGCAGCCTGTGGAGGTTTGGGGAGGTTGTTTCTTTCCTGAAAGCTGCTGAAAACACACAGGGGTGAGTTGCTTGTGATGTGCAAGTGGGAGAGGCAGGGACTCAACAGCAGAAGCTGTTGAGGGGATATCCAAGAGGGGATATCCAAGAAGAACAGACACCTCACCAGGCCTTAACTGTGATGGAAAGAAGCAAGGGGAAACAGTGGAATTTGTGGCAGCCCAGTAAGTCTTTGATTTGCAGGACTGAGAGTGTGACTGAAGGAAGGAATCTGCCCAGTAATGACATCTGGGGCAGTGGAGAAATTTGTTTATAAACCTTCTGTTTCTGATCTACTTCACTATGTTTGTTTAAGTTCCTGTGCTCCAATAAGACAGGTTTTGGAAATCAGTTCCCCAGGAGTTCTAGGAACACTCATAAAAAGGTTGACCCACCTTTGGTTTAGATTGATTTAAGTTGACCCACCTTTTAAAATTTGACTTAGTTCAGATTCCTATCACAACATTCTTAACAAAACTTTCTCCTGAGGTGTAATTAGCAAGTCTGTACGAATGAGATTAGTGTTGTCTAATAAAACTGATAACTTAATGCCCGCTCTGTGTTCCCATCTGATGCCTCAGCTGGCAAGACATTCCTCTCTGTAGCCCTCACTCCTCGGATTAGTTACCAGCTGATTAAATCTCAGGAAAGCCCTTGTATCCTATGGATTGGGTGCTAGCTATGCTCCCTGCAAGCAGGTGTGGGAGCAGATATTTTCTGCTGATGGAGGGTTATGCATTTGTAACTGTGCAGATTGTCATGAGTGGTAGCACCAGAGATGCAAGCCACAGATGGCAACAAGGGGATGCAGCTGTCTGCATGAGGCTTAGTATCCCTGGAGCAGCTGCACTGGGAATTTGGTAGATGTAGCATGGCTTATGTGTGCTGAGTGCTCTCCTTTAATCCTTCTGCCTTCACCTTATCTTTGCTCATTACATTATTATTACAAATTATGATCATTGCTGAAGCACTAACAATATGGCAACCTGTTGACATAGCCCTGTGTCCTGCGTTGTCTGGGTTCCAGGCCTAAGGTAAACTACACTCTGTGTTCATTGCTCATTATTACTTTTCTTGCCTGTTTTGTTTTGTTTTTGCTTTGCTTTCCACTTTGAGTAGGAACAATTTTATGGGTGTCAAGAGCCATGTGTAGGAAGGGTAAATAGGATTTTAAATGGTAGCCCATGACACAAGAACACGATGCAAGGCTTAGTTACTGAACTCAGTTCCTTTTGTATCTATCATTGAAGCCAGAAGACAAAGGTGAAAGATAATCTTGATGGAATACTTAAATTTCAGCTATTATTTAAATTATCTTTAATTCTGCACAGAGTGAAATTAAGATTAACCTTATACCTTTCAATTTCTTTTCCACTGCACTCTTAGTGTTTCTTTTTTCTTCCTCTGCTTTGTTTCTCAAGTCAGTTCCAAACTTGCTCCTCAAGATCCTTATCTCATCCTCTTTCTACTGCATTTATTTATTTGATTAGCCATTAATAAATGCTTAATCTCTTATCATTCTCTCATTAGTGCTTTAGCATTGGCACAGAAAGTGTACAGTAAAAATCCTCTTGATGTTGGAGCAAATCTTTTTCTCTGAAGCATCTATGCAGAATTTGGATTAGTACTCATGCACTCATCCAAAGGCAGCCTGATCTCCTGCTGGTGTATTACACACTCTCTGGAGGGAACTGAATCTTGCTCCTGCACACTCCTGATTTTGGGGGAACTGACGGGTTAATTAGGTCCTTATTACCGTGTGAAGGAGCTCACAGGGATACTTTAATTTGTAACCTGGTAGAAATTGCCATTTTATGTGTTGTGTCACCTGAGGAGCAACAGAGGTACAGTACAGTGCCATCTCACTGTTATCTTTTCCCAACACCTGCCTGACCAGAGTTAGCTAGCAGGCACCTAAGTGGATCTAAACCATCACCTGGATGGGAATTCTGCAGGGATATTAGCTTTGGTTCTGGCCTGAGGTGTGAAAGACCCTCTGTGGTGGTCGTTGTAAGAGGATTTTCCCATTTTAAGATCTTTATGCACTGGGTTTGAGGCTGCAAGGCAATAACCGCTTAGAAGCATATTGATGCATATCTTTGCATCAGTGCTGTAGGAGAGGTCAGGAAGAGGAATAGATAAGGATGCACAGGGAAATAGAAATTGCTTATAATAGTATTTATTTAGCATTTTTTCAAAATCCTTTGGGAAACAGAAAACATTAAACATAGAGATCATTCCAGAGAAATGAGAAGGATTTTATTTTAAATGTTTTGAATTCATGAGAGGTTTGGGGAAGGGAAATATATGAAAACTGTTCACACACAGAATATATCGATGCATCAACTAGAGAAGCTTGAATTGTTGCTTATGCAAAACTGTAGAAAATGTTTATGGCAATATTATTCTCACATCAGATGATTTCCCCCGCTTTGCCTTCCCCTTCCCACCTTCTGAGCTTTTTCTTTTCTATGATCTCTCTTTTTCTTTTTTCTTCCTCTCAATTTTTTACTTTGCTAGTTCTCATTTTCCCTCTTCCAGTCCCTCACCACACTTCTCCTGCTCTCCTCTTTTGCCTTTTTTGTTGTATTTATTTGTATTCCTGCTCGAGGGCAGGAGGGCTCTGCAGAGGGATCTGGACAGGCTGGATCGATGGGCTGAGGCCAACTGTATGAGGTTTAACAAGGCCAAGTGCCGGGTCCTGTACTTGGGTCACAACAACCCCATGCAACGCTACGGGCTTGGGGAGGAGTGGCTGGAGAGCTGCCCAGCAGAAAGGGACCTGGGGGTGCTGGTTGACAGCCGGCTGAACATGAGCCGGCAGTGTGCCCGGGTGGCCAAGAAGGCCAACAGCATCCTGGCCTGTATCAGCAATAGTGTGGCCAGCAGGAGTAGGGAAGTGATCGTGCCCCTGTACTCGGCACTGGTGAGGCCGCACCTTGAATCCTGTGTTCAGTGTTGGGCCCCTCACTACAAGAAGGACATTGAGGTGCTGGAGCGTGTCCAGAGAAGGGCAACGAAGCTGGTGAGGGGTCTGGAGCACAAGTCTTATGAGGAGCGGCTGAGGGAACTGGGGTTGTTCAGTCTGGAGAAGAGGAGGCTGGGGGGGGACCTTATCGCTCTCTACAACTACTCGAAAGGAGATTGTGGTGAGGTGGGTGTCGGTCTCTTCTCCCAAGTAACTAGCAACAAAATGAGAGGAAATGGCCTCAAGTTGCACTGGGGAGGTTTAGATTGGATAAAAGGAAGTGTTAAAAAAACGTGTGGATGTGGCACTTTGGGACATGGTTTAGTGGGCATGGTGGTGTTGGGTTGATGGTTGTGCTTGATGATCTTAAAGGTCTTTTCCAACATTAATGATTCTGTCATTCTGTGATTTTCTCCATCTTTAATTTCTCTCATGTGCCTTTTTCCTTTGCTGCTTCCATCTATACATAATTATTTATAACTTATAATTATTTATAATATTTAATTTCCCTGAATCTTTTCATATTTTATCTTAAAAGACAAAAAAATTAAACGGGAAAGGCACCTTTCAGTTAAATATTTATGCTGCCTAATGGGCTGCTTGCTGTGTTATCCCAGCACAAACTGGCAGAGAAAGGAAGGATGAAAGCGAAGAAAAAAGTGTTGAGTGTCAGGATCACTGTGAAGACGTGGTGTAGTGAAGAGTATTAACCTAGAGCTTCCTAAATTCTCTTGGGACTCCCTTTTGTGTTAATCTATGCTCTGGGTATTGGCTTTGCAACTGTAAAATGAAGATTTTGGAAATTCCCTCCCTTGAAGAAGCAGTGTGAAGACAAATATCAATTTGAGGGGTGACCACATAAAAAAGTTAATGACACCACAAAAGAATGAAAAACAGTTAACTTCAAAGTGGCAACAGCTTGACAAATATTTAAGCAGTGGACAAAAATACTTAAGTGGTTTTCAAACTGTGTATTTTCAAATTCATTGCCAGCAGCTACAAAACACAATAAATTTTCCATTTTATTTCCATTATGAGCTCTTGGAACAACTAAATCTCATCATACTATCAAAATATTTTTTGAAATACATTTCTTCTTCTACTTAATTCTGGAAGAGAAATATTTTCTAAGACCAATATATCATCTAGATAATTAATAATTAAGCAAAAGACTGTATTAATGATTTCTAGAAATCAGCTATCAGTTTTTAAAATCTTGTAGTTCTGAAAAGAAATACTGAAAAGTGAAACGATTTAATGAAGCATTCGCAGGACATCTTACTTGTTCCATTTTGTACAACTGCATTTTCAGTGTAAGCAGTTAATGCAAAGTGAATTTTGTATATACAGTTCAGAATTCACTGCACAAAATAAAAATGAATAATCAAAGATGAAGAGTTAATGAAAAAACGTTAGCCTCAAGAACTTCTTTCAATAGCTCTTTTGATATCTCTTTAACATTTCAGTAGCATCAACAGGGAAAACATTTATCTCACTGATGGAAAAAGAGAAAAGATGTGATAATGTGGAAAAGAACTCCAGGTAGGAAGTGATGACCAAGCTTTGGTGTAAAACTAAATTAAGCACTGTTAATGGTCTATAGGTGTTAGTGCCTTGGTCCACTGAAGTAAATAATTATACTTCCACTGAGTCACTGGGAAGGAGGTTTTCACCCTACCTTCAGATTTAATCTTTTGAAAGCCTTCATAAACACTTGAAGTTCCTCAGTTTACCTGCAAGAGATACCTTAGTTGAGCCTATATTTTAATTTTAGAGTAATCCGATTGATTTAAATCTGCATAACTACTGTCAGAGCTAGGAATTCAGGATTTGGTGTTGACACTGCAATCCCTAAAAAATGGGAGAAGCATTTTGGGCAATGACTGTGATATTCTTGCTGAAAAGAAACAGGTTCCTTTTACTCGTACTTCTGCTGGCACAACAAATGAAGCAAGACTGTTTAAAAATGTTTTATTTCAGCACATAATTTGTTCCTTAGCATTTTCATCATGTTCACTACTGTTGGTTGTTTGCTTTCAGAATTAATTTTGATAAAGCACCATCATATTACAATGAATAATCCAGGAGTCACCAAAATAATAGATTAATATTTAGTTAGTCTTTTATTTTTCTACCTTCAGTGATTCTAGCAATTAGTAGTATAAATTTAGTGGCAAAAACACCCAATAGTCATTATACAGATAAATACAGTACCTCCTGGTTTGTATTTGATAGTAATACCACCTTTCTAGATCCCTGAACATATGTTGTAGATCGTATTTTAATGTCTAATATAGACAGTGGCAAATATTTTATGTACATTATTAATAGAATTTTGCCATTGGAAAGTATTCAGAAATAAGTCTATATCTAAAAACACTCAACTGTGTGTTTTAGGAAATGAAATCCAGTGAGTCAGCCTTGTATCATGAATATTTATTTTTGTCTTTATTACATGCTGAGTACCACATTCCGGCTTGAACTGTAAGGTGTGTAGGTGTATCTCTGCCTTTCTGAGTTGGAAGGTTCAATTAATCTTGACCCCAGAAGGCAGTTTCTCATCAAGATGTCTGGCCATAGCTTTAAAGAGAAGCTCATACAGCTTTTGTGTCCCACAACAATGGCATACTTCAAAATTGCTGAATGCTGTCCACAAAAAGGGAATCTTGAACTATGTTTTCTCTCTTATTCTAGTGGCCTATGCTAAGTCCCTTCTCAAGGCCTTGCACTTGGATTACTTCCCTTTCACTTTTGTGCATTTACAGTTGTATTTACTTGTTAATCATAGTCCTTGCTGTTCCCTGATGTTAACTGAGATTATGTAAATGATTTAATAAGGACAATAATAGTATGTCTTATAAAACATGAACCATCTCCCCTTGTAGGAAAGAGTTTTCCTAAGTGAGAGCATGGTTGTGGGGGGGAATGACCATCTTTGGCTTGAAAGGAATAGGCATTGGCTCCTTGGAAAGGCTGAGAGAAGGAAGTCCGATTAAAGCCAATTCAGAATCACACTGATGAGCCAGGGAATTCCTAAAACTACCATACAAATAAACCACTTATCCCATTTCCAAGCTTTCCTCAACAGCAAATGCACTGAGGCAATTGCAAGAGTTTCTGAAGAGTTGGAGAAAAAACACATTAAATAGAAGTAAGAGATGGGAAAAAATGGTGAATTGTTTGTGGAGAGTTTTTAAGAAAAGTAGCTGAGAGAATTTTTACGAAACACTTTGGACAACCTCCCTCTGTACTCAGATATTTATACTGGACAAATAGAACAAATACTGTTTCTACATATGTTTGTTTATCTGTGAAACTTCTGCACACAAAAAGTAATGATACCCTTTCATTGACATCATCCAAGTAATAATATCCTTCTGACTGTGTCATAGGGGCAATAACAAGCTTTCAAGTACTTCAATGAGTAATGTATTTTTGACATTCCACGTAAAAATAAAAGGACACCTTAAAAATACATACCTCCTATTTGTTCCAGCACAAATCTCAATATCAATAAACTAAACTGTTATGGATTTGAGTGCAGAATTTAACCCATTGTACCAAAGAAATAATACAAGTTCTAAAAGCCTAGTTATTTCTTCAGTTTTTGTAACAATTTTGTAATTATGCAATTAATTTGTTTTAATAAAATTCTCATCATTATTCCACATAACAAGTGTACATTAGGAAACGAAGAAAGGACAAGAGTGACATGCGAGGCTTATCAGAACTCTTCTCTTAAGTTTAATTGCATGTTATGAATTTTAGGAAAGGAAACTTCCAGCTCTTCAGGGAGTTAGTCAATAGGACCCCCTGAGAAACTGCCCTCAGTTCAGACAAGGGAGCAGAACAGAGCTGGCAGATCTTTAAGGACACTTTCCATAGAGCGCAAGAGCTCTTGATCCCCAGGCATAAGAAATCGGGCAAGGAAGGCAACAGACCAGCATGGATGAGTGGAGACCTGCTGGTCAAACTAAAGGGCAAGAAGGAAATGCACAGGCACTGGAAGCAGGGACAGGTATCCTGGGAAGAGGACAGGGACGGTGCCCGATTGTGCAGGGAGAGGGTCAGGAAGGCCAAGGTGCAGCTGGAGCTGAACTTGGCAAGGGATAAAAAGAATAGTAAGAAGGGCTTCTACAGGTATGTCAGCCAGAAAAGGAAGGTCAAAGAAAGTGCATCCCTCCAATGAGCAAGACTGGCAAACTGGTAATGACAGAGGAGCAGCAGGCTGCGGTACTCAACACCTTCTTGGCCTCAGTCTTCACTGCCAGTCTCTCTTCCC
>NW_010511724.1:0-542 GCF_000687285.1 Phaethon lepturus
GGGCGCCCCGGGCCCGCCCCGACCCCCTTCCCTGTGCGCAGGGGTGTGACCGAGGGAGCCCCACTGGAGGCCTGCGTGCGACCGGATCCTGTCCTTCCCGGCGCCATGGTGACAGAGAAGGAGGTGGAGGCCATCGGCCGGACGCTGGTGGATGCAGCCCAGCCACTGCCCACCCGGTTCCGGGCGCTCTTCACCCTGCGCAACCTGGGCGGCCGCGCAGCTGTGGACTGGATCAGCCGGGCCTTTGGGGATAGCTCTGTGCTGCTGAAGCACGAGCTGGCCTACTGCCTGGGCCAGATGCAGGATGAGGAGGCCATCCCAGTGCTCATCCGGGTGCTGGAGGACACCAGCCAGGAGCCCATGGTCAGGCACGAGGCAGGTACGATGGCAGCCCCTGCGGCTGTAGGTGCAGGGGAAGGCTCCAGCCTGCAAGTGGGACTTGTGAGTGCTTCCCCCCGTACCAAACAGCTCATGATGGCCTGAGCCAGCTGGGGTGTCACGGCTTTGAAAACTCTGAGGCGGGTAAACACCCCCCCACAACC
>NW_010511724.1:587-1890 GCF_000687285.1 Phaethon lepturus
GCCATGTTTATTTGCCTGGCTCTCATTTAGGATTGGTCAGAGTCAAGCCTGTGTCCTTCCTTCAGGTGAAGCCCTGGGTGCTATCGGGAATCCCAATGTGCTGGATATCCTGAAACGCTATTTGGAGGATCCTGTAGTTGAGGTGAGGCTCTTGGGCAGTCATTTTCCCTGGTGCAGCGCTGCTGGTCCAGGAGGGTGAGGCAGGTCTCTCCTGGGCAGCCCCTGGCCATGGCCAGGGACACAGTGAGTGGCATCCTGCTGCGTGCTGGTGCCCAGTGCTGTTGGGAAGCCCCGGGCACCCTCACAGCGCTGTATGGTGCCATCCTGCAGCCAGGGCCATGTCACCATCACCACAGGTGGCGGAGACATGTCAGCTGGCAGTGCAGAGGCTGGAGTGGCTGCAGGAGAACAAGCAGGAGCCAGGCACCAGCCCCAGCCCCTACCTCTCTGTGGATCCTGCTCCCCCTGCTGAGGAGACGGATGTTGCCAAACTCCGCGAAACGCTCCTGGATGAGTCACGCACGCTGTTCGACCGCTACAGGGCCATGTTTGCTCTGCGAAACCTGGGGGGTCAGGCTGCCGTGCTGGCACTGGCAGACGGTAAGGGCCAGCGCGAGGCTGTCTGCAGTCTCCTCGCTGTAAGTCTGTACAGGTTAATCCGGGATTAGCCCTTCCCAAATCCAGGGCTGCCAGAGCTGCAGGGCTTCTCTTAGTCTCGTCACGCATTTGTTTCTAGAGCTGCTGTCCCCTTGCTTGCTTGCGAGAGCCACATTGCAAAGCGCTCGGTGCTCTCTGGTGTTTTACAGCTCTCTCACCATCTTCCAGGCCCCCTTTCTCCGTGGGTCTGGGTGGGAGGGGACATAGGCTGTAATGTTGGCTTGGGACCAACCAGTCTGACCTGGTGTCTCCTGGTGGGACCTGGTGCCGGGGAGTTGGGGTCCTGCTCTCCCATCCAGGAAAGTCAGAGGCTGCCACCCTCGTCCTGAGGTTTGGGAATAGCTCTGGAGAGGAGAGCAAATGTCTCCTGGGTGGGGAAGGGGCATACCACAGCCCAGGAACCATTTGGACCCATGCCCTAGGCCAAGGGAAGTGGACAAGGCTCTCCAGCCATCTGGGACGAGTCGAGGGCATGTGTGCCCCAGGCACATCGTGCTGGTGGGGCAGGACCCATGGGCTCCCTGGCACAGGCAAGGGTGCTGGCGTTACGAGAGGGCGTTCCTACGCTGCCGGGGCGCAGCTGCGGGTGTCTGGTGCGGAGGCTGCGCCAGCTGTGGGGGGTCAGGGGGCAGGGTGGGACAGCCCT
>NW_010511724.1:1904-2141 GCF_000687285.1 Phaethon lepturus
GGGTTTTTTCCCAAGACCGGCCGGTTCTAACCACCGGGCCAGCTTGCCCCACAGCTTCCCCTGGCTTTTGGGTGGGGGGCTCCGGCCAAACATGGCAGCGCAGTTTGGGGGCAGTGGCGGCTCACTCTCGCCTCCTCCCCACAGGGCTGCGCTCCGGCAGCGCCCTCTTCCGCCACGAGATCGGTTACGTGCTGGGCCAGATGCAGGATGAGGCCTGCGTCCCGCAGCTGACGGCCG
>NW_010511724.1:2154-2496 GCF_000687285.1 Phaethon lepturus
CCCATGGTGCGCCACGAGTGCGCCGAGGCCCTGGGCTCCATCGCCCGCCCTTCCTGCCTGGAGACCCTGCGCGCCTTCGCCCACGACGAGGAGCGGGTGGTGCGGGAGAGCTGCGAGGTGGCTCTGGACATGTACGAGTACGAGAACGGCGCTCAGTTCCAGTACGCCGACGGGCTCTGCAAGCTGCAGGCCTCTGCCTGAGCCCCGGCTGGGGGTGGCACAGGCTGGGCGCGCTACATGGATCCATGCCTTGCCATGGCAGAGGTGGAGGAGGAACTGGATTTGCTTTCTGGCACAATTACAGCTGCCTCCTTCCAAATCCAGGCTGAGCTGCTACTTTCC
>NW_010511724.1:2550-4326 GCF_000687285.1 Phaethon lepturus
CCTTCCAAATCCGGGCTAAGCTCCTACTTGCCCCCCCCCCGTTTCCTGGATCTGCCCCTTTTTCCCTGCCAGGATCAGCACCGCCTGCCCGCAGCCTGGCCCAGGGCTTGGACCGGGTGGGCTCTGCGCTGCACGTCGGAGCCTGTCGCAGCTGTGCGGGGCCCGGGGCTGCTCTGGGCTTGTGCCGCTGTGGCAGCTTGGTGTGAAACAGCTCCGCTTTCCCTGCCTGAGCTTTGCTGAGGGTTCAGGGCTGGCTTTGGGCACTTGCTCTCATAGGTTGTAGTGGTGCGATGCCTTGAAATCGCCCTCGGTGCTGGTGCTGAGCCGGGTCCTTCCTCGCCTCTGCGGTGGAGGAGCTGCTGTGGGTTTGGCCTCTCCTGTCGGGGCAGGCCAGGGCTGTGCTTGCAGCAGCCTTTGCCCTGGGATTGGAGTTGTTTCATGGCAAAGCTTGGAAGATTTGGCTGCGCTTTTTCTTTCTGCAGGGAACAGTGCTGCCATTAGGGCTTACAGGGTGAGGCAGAGCCTGCCCGGACTTTCCCCTGTGTTTAACCAGACCTGGGAGGGCTGAGGCTGGTGTCTGCTGCCGTCACCCAGCACACCAACCCCCCAGGCTGCCCAGCGTGGGCATGGAGGGGCTGGCAGGGAATAAAGCGCCGGTGAGGGGAGCTGCTGCGTGAGTTGAGCTGTGATTTAGTCCTTGCCCAGGTGCAGGGTGCACCCCGTGCCGCAGAGTCAGGCCCTGTTGGGGAGCCCCAGGGCTGCTGTAGAACAGAATCATTTTGGTTGGAAAAGACCTTTAAGGTCATAAGAGTGCAACTGTAGTGGGGGGAGAGAGCATGGGGTGGGGTCCCTGCTGGTGTGGAGTAAACCCCCCCTCCCCACAACCTTGTCGGGCCTGGGGAGGAGGGTGGATGTTGCCCCTGGGGTGCCCCAGGAGCCCCCACGGTGCTGCCCAGCAGAGGGGCTGGGGGGTTCCGCTGCACCATGAGGACTGGCATCCTGCTGACGGGGCTTTTCCCCTTGGCCAAAGTCTCCTTGTGAGTTGCTCCTGGGCTCAATCCTCTTAGTCCCTAAAACCGCTGCTGTGGCTGGCTCAGCATCCCCAGGGCTCTGGTGCTTGGGGACACAGCTGGGGCAGGGAGCCCAGTTCAGGACCACATGGAAAGGGATTTTACTGGAGACACGACCAGTTTTGGTCGCCTGTGCATGCTTGCTGGAAGTCAGACCCCCGTGCCCAAGTGCTGTGGATGGGATTGCTTGCGTGTGCTGTGGAGCACGAGGGCCACCGAACCTCTGTGCCTCTGCAGTGGGGGCAAAGACCTGATGTTTTCACACCGTTTCAGAGTCAGCAGCTCTTGTGGGGCTTCTTGCCCCCCTTCCCTCATCTTCTGGAGCCTCTGCGTGCTGGGCTGGCCCCAGCTGGCCCCACTGAGCTCTGGGGTGCCTCTGAGCACATCTCCATCTCCTGTGGGCGGTGGGGCAGGGCAGTGGGATGTGCTGTTTCCCCCTTGCCACGGTACTGGTGTGAGGCAGCTGCCAGCACCACACCGGGACCTTACCGGTGCGTGGGCTTCGGCGCCTTTCCCCAGTGTTCGTCCCCACTTACCGCCCAGCTGCTCCAGCCCTTGCTCTCCGCCGTTCCCATGGATGACTCACCGGGACCATGCAGGGCTGTTTCCAAATCCCGCTGTGCCAGTGTTTGCCTCCGCTCCCCCAAACACCTTTTAAGCCCAAATTGGAATGAAACTGGCATTTTTGTGGCCAGGATCTGGCCAG
>NW_010511724.1:4573-4875 GCF_000687285.1 Phaethon lepturus
GTTTGCCCGGGCAAGGGTTTGGTTGTTTTTTTTTTTTCCAAGGCTGCTGCTGTTCTGGGCCAAACCCTGCAGCGTCCCGGCGCAGAGGGCATCGCTTTCAGGTGGTGCCTGGACCCTGCGCCCCTCTGCGGGCCGCTCCTCACTGGGGGAGCGATGCTGGGCACCGGGGTGCTGCATGCGGCGGCCAACGCGAAGCTGCGGGAAGGTGACAGCCCCTCGCCGTGGGTCGCTTCGCTGTGGCTGGACTTGCGCAGCAGAAGGGCCCCGTGGGACACCCCCCCGCCACCCCCGGTGTGGAGCTG
>NW_010511725.1:0-558 GCF_000687285.1 Phaethon lepturus
CGCACCCTTGGGACCCCATTGCATCCCCCCTCATCCCGGCACGCTCCCCGTGCCCCGTCACACACAGCTTTCATCCTCTCGCCCGCACCCCTCACATCACGGTGCCCCCCTGCCCCACCTTCTGCGTCTCCCACCCCGCCACATGCACCTCTGCCCCGCACTCCCTCACCTGAGCGTGGGGGCCCTTCACCCTGGCACAGCCCCCCCGTACCCCTCGCCCGTGGCAGGGTGTACCCCAGGCACCGCTGCCTGCAGCCACCCCGCTCCCTGCCCGCAGGGTGCCTGCCTGCACTGAAGACACGGGACGAGGGCACCATCTCCAAAACGCAGCAGATCATAACTCACCTCAGGAAACAGGTAGGGGGGGGCAAGGGGCACCCCCTGCCCCAGGCTGGGGACTGGAGGGTACCGGAGCCGCCTGGGAAAGAGGGGGCTTTGTCGTGGTTGCCCAAGAGGCACGGGCAGGATTTGCCGCTTCCCCGCTGGATCGTGCCCATTGCGTGCGCTCTGCAGAAGTACAACGCTGACTACGACCTCTCGGCTACGCAAGGAGCGGAC
>NW_010511725.1:593-1532 GCF_000687285.1 Phaethon lepturus
CTGCCGGTGCTGGTGAGTCTCCCTGTGGAAACGTCTCGGGGGGCACACGGGGAAGGTGGTCTCGCTGAGGACTGGATCCGCTCCCTGGAGCGACACTGGTGGGCGCCCACCCGCCCGCTTTGCAGGCAGCAAAATCCCAGGGGATCATCCACAGCATCAGTAGCAGGGATCAGGGTGCTGGGGGTCCTGTGTGGCAATGGTGGGTTGTGCAGCCAGGGCTGGGGTCTGGCCTTGACCCTGATGCTCTCTCAGCCCCTTGCAGTCTCCAGGGCAGCCAGCCCTGTGCTGGGCAACACAGCGCCGGTGTGAGCAGCGCTGGGCATGGCCTCTGCAGCGCCCACCGCGGCAAAAGGCTGCGCTGGCTCCAGCCCCATCATGGCCAGGGCACAGATTGTTTTCTGCTGCAGATCCACACCTTCTGGGTGGATGCAAAGAACTACGTGGAGCACACACGGAAGTGGTACGCGGAAACCGTCCCCTTTCCCCTGAACTTCTTCCTGCCCAACTGCATGCACAAGCAGCACGTGGAGCGGCTGCAGCTTATGTGGGGAGATGGCTACATGGAGGATGAGGAGAAGCTGGAGAAGGAGGTGAGGGGATGTGGTCTGGGCACGGCAGGTCGTCGGCAGGTGCCCAGAGGATCCCATGTGAGGCCAAAATCGTAATTGGGCTCCAGGGTTCACCATGGCCGAGCACCCCCTTCCCGCTCCCCTTAGCACCGCGGCAGTCTGCCGTGCGGCCGGGTGGGTGACGACCCTCTGTCCCCCTTCTCCAGCTCTACCGGGATGCTCGGGAATGCCTGACACTCCTGTCCCAACGCCTTGGCTCCCAGAAGTTTTTCTTCGGAGACTCGTAGGTGACCACAGCGGGAAGGTGCTCTGGGGCCTGAGAGCCCTCGGCACCCAGGCAGGACTGAGACCCCACGGTCTGTGGGGAAGC
>NW_010511725.1:1663-1884 GCF_000687285.1 Phaethon lepturus
GTCTCTTGTTGGAGCCAGCGGTGCTGCTCTGGGATGGGATCATACTGCTCCCCCCGGTCCTTACCTCGGGGGCTGGAAGCAGAGAGCCCTCCCGAGGAGGAGGAGGGGCCGCTTGCCGTCCCCGGGGGCACAGGGGGCTGGGAGCGCCGGTGCATCCGGGTGGCTTTGGGTGGGGACAGCGGGAGAAGGCGGGTGGGTCCAGTGCCAGGTCTCTGCGCCCC
>NW_010511726.1:0-277 GCF_000687285.1 Phaethon lepturus
TGCGAGGGAGTAACATTAAACCTCGTTCGGCCTTTTAAACGGCTTCCTTAAACAGGAACCGTATGTTCTATTTATACAGAAAAGGCTATAAACAAGGAAGTCTTAAAAAAAAAAAGCCCCCCCACGATCCATTCTGTGAGGGTCACCCCGCCTCAGCGCATCGGCCGGGCATCCACCATCATCCTGCGCCCGGCTGTGCCCTGACCCCAAAGGGCACAGCCTGCACCCCCCGGTGCGTGTGGGACCCGCTCCCCAACAGCGTGCGGGGGGGTCGGGA
>NW_010511726.1:644-1704 GCF_000687285.1 Phaethon lepturus
CCTCCTCCAGAGCCGGATCCCAGCTCCGCAGTGGGGCTGTGCAGGCATGGGAGAGCATCCCTGCACTTTGCTGAGGGTTTCCTCACTTCCAGTTTCATGAGCTGGGTAATTTTCCCAGCACTGCCTAGTTGCTGGGACCACTTGCAAGAGCGTCCATGTGAGCTCGGAGTTTGTGCCATTATTTGGAGAAAGCGGGACCTTTGACAATGAACCTTGGCCAGCGTTCCGCAGTGGGGCTGTGCAGGCATGGGAGAGCATCCCTGCACTTTGCTGAGGGTTTCCTCACTTCCAGTTTCATGAGCTGGGTAATTTTCCCAGCACTGCCTAGTTGCTGGGACCACTTGCAAGAGCGTCCATGTGAGCTCGGAGTTTGTGCCATTATTTGGAGAAAGCGGGACCTTTGACAATGAACCTTGGCCAGCGTTCAAGCTGTCCTTTGATTGCTGCCAGAGGACTTGTCTGGGAGGAAAACACGCTGTGTTGATAAGCATGCTGCCGCACTGCCTGCCTCTCGCACAGCTGCTGGAAGGCATGTCCCCGTCACGGGAGGGAAACCATGTCACCCTCCTCTTCCTCCTCCTCCCAGGCTTGGCACAACATGTTAAACACGTTCTGCAGCACAGGGAGCCAAGGCAGAGCGGGGCTGGCGGAGCTGGGCCACGGCTGATGGTGGCCAGGCCCCGGGCACTGGCATTGCTCGGGCGTCCCGTGTCGGTCATGGGGACACGACCATACGAAATGCATGCATGGCAAATGAACGCCCACAGACGGGCTCTCATCCAAACGGCAAGAACTGAAAAAATCCCTTCAAGCACAGTGGGCAGCACCTGCATGGAGGGAGGAGGTGACGGCACTGCGTGGGTCTGTGGGCTGCGGATCCCAGTGTCCTTTGGACGGCATCACCCCTGAAACCCTGCTGGGAGCCCCAGTGCGGGGCTGCCCTGGACACCGCTCCCAAGCCGACCATTGCCAACAACAGCTGTGTTTTCTTCTTCCACCAACCGACTCAGAAAATCTCGGCTTTTTAATGCTCTCCTGACCCTGGCACCAGCGCCCTTCC
>NW_010511727.1:0-593 GCF_000687285.1 Phaethon lepturus
AGCCTTTGAGTTTTTTGGGAGCTGAGCCTCATCCTCTCCCAGACCTGGCAAAGCGCTGCACGGAGGGAGGGGAGCGCAAACCACCCGCCTTCTCCTGCCCCCTCCTCTGCGCACGAGCATCCTTCTGAGTGAGAGCGGTACCCGCGGGAGGCACCGAACCATGGCGGTCTCTGCCCCGAAAAGCCTTCGGCTCTACCGGCACAGGTTGCAGCCAAAAAAACCTACCATCCCACAACATGACCTGCAGAAACCCGGCCCTGAAGGTGGCAAACGGAGAGCGGGGCGGCGAGGAGAGTGCTGAGCAGGGAGCGGCCGCGACCTGACTCGCTTCAGCGGTTATTTTGCTGCAGGACGCAGCACGTCGCTACGACAGCTCTATATCGGGGCTGTTGTCATCACGGGTCTGAGCGGGGCACCCGGCAGAGCATTGCTGACACCTGCAGGCTACAGCACCCATCCTGTCCCAGCACCCAGCCCAGCACCTCCGGGTTTCCTCCAAAACCACGTATCAAACAGCTGCCGTGATCAAGGTGCTTTTGATATCTGCTCGGCCTGTCACCCGGCTTGGCCGTTCGTGTTTGATTTCCTTTTCC
>NW_010511727.1:1460-1760 GCF_000687285.1 Phaethon lepturus
CGCTAAGGTTTCCTGCCCCCCGCCCCAGACGAAAACGGGTCTTAAATATGTCCCCAAGTCCCCACTTCGGGCTTGGCCCTCAGCATCCTCCTTTCTTTATTCGCTGGATAATTCCCACTGAATTAGGGGTGGCTGCAGCCCGCACAGCTCTCACGTAGCCCCCGTTTCTCTGTGACTGGAACCGGAGCAAGCGACTGCGGTGTCCCACCAGCGTCCCACCAGCGTCCCACCAGCGTCCCACCAGCGTCCCGCCAGCATCCCACCGCCCCATCCACGCCGCGGTGGCTGCGCCACGGCCTA
>NW_010511728.1:0-207 GCF_000687285.1 Phaethon lepturus
CGACAGGCTGCGGCGTCCCAGACTCGTGACACGCGGCGGGGATGCTGCTCCCGAGAGCGCCGGGGACCAGCACGACTCCGAACCGGGGGCACTGGCTTGAAGCTGAGCCCCTGGAGAAGGGAAAGGCAACGGCCCTGAGGTTTTGCTCCGGAGCCAGTTGGGCTTTGGCTGCAGAAGGCTTTGGGGAAGCGTTTTGGGGAGCCACCT
>NW_010511729.1:0-2602 GCF_000687285.1 Phaethon lepturus
ATTGATTGATAGCCAATCACTACACTTTCTCCGCTTTGCACATGGAAAGATAAATCCCTTCAGAGGACTCGTAGTGTTCCTCAACACCAGATATGGGCTGGAGCTTTCATGTGATCTCAGGAAGTCTCACTGCCCACTTCTTCAAGGGGTGCAGCGGAGGGGGAGATGCTGATCTCTCTTTGGTGACCAGTGATAGGACACGAGGAAATGGAATGAAGCTGCATCAGGGGAGGTTCAGAGTGGACATTAGGAAAAGGGTCTTCACTGAGAGGGTGGTCAGTCACTGGAACAGGCTCCCCAGGGAAGTGGTCATGGCACCAAGCCTGTTAGAGTTCAAGGAGTGTCTGGACGATGCTCCTAGTCATGTGGTTTAGTTTTAGGTAGTCCTTCAGGGAGTTGGACTCAATTGGACTCATTTGGAATACTTATAGGTCTCTTCCAACTTGAGATATTCTGTTACTCTATGATACTGTGATTCTTTTTTAACATTTATCAGTAAAATGGCAAAGCGTGTGAAGACAAAACTCAGGTCAGGAAGATTAGGAGTCTGTTTCTGTTTTCTGCTAAATATTGTGCAGATGTTTCAATAAGGTCATGGGCTGCAACATTACCAGTTAATTCAGAAGGGGAACAGTCAATAATATGTTACGTAAGAAGCAGTGTAGAAGAAACCTGCCCTCGCCAACTTGGATGAATAGGGAACTTCTGACTGAGCTTAACCATGACGACTAAGTACACAAACAGCATACTGTGAGATGTGTAAGCAGGGCCACCTGGCAGGAAAACAAAGGTCTTGCCTGAACCTGCAAGAATGATGTTAGAAAAGCCAAAGCTTGGCTGAAGGTCAAAGTGGTGAGAGAAGAGAAGGGGAACTTGAAGAGATTCTGTTAAGTACGTTACTAGGAAAATTAAGGCTAAGGCAAATACGGGTCTGCAGCTTTCACAGGCAGAGAGCCATGACAAAGGACACAGAAAATACTGAGCTACTTAATGAAATCTGTGTCTCAGTTTTCACTTGGAAATCACCTCCCAGACCCCTGACCCTTTTAGCAGGGTGCAAGGGGGTGAAGCAGTACCCACGGTAGAGGAAGACACAGTTAGGGATCACTTAAGCCCCCTTGATATCAAGGAGTACAGTGGGTCTGGATGAAATTAATCTGAGGATACTCAGGGAGCTGACTGATACCGTTTGCATGCTTGTTCCCATTTTCTTTGAAAGGTCACAGCAACTCTGTGGAGAGTCCTGACAGAATAAAGCAAATGTCCCACCCATCTTCAAGGCAAGAAGGAAGGTACAGAGAATTACAGACCAGTCACCTAACTTCTGTCCCTGGAAAATTTATGGACAGAATCCTCCTGGACTGCAGCCAGCATGTTGAAGTAAGTAGTTCTTCAACTCTATTCAGCACTTGTAAGACCACATCCAGAGGGTTTGGTCCAATTTTAGGCTCCCCAGCGTAAGACAAATACTGGCACATGTGATAGGCTGGCAGAGGTGCACCAGGATGGTCAGGGGGCTGAAGCATGTGACATACAAATGTCTAAGAATGGCTAAGAGAACTGGAGAGGCTGAGAAAAGTAGATGGGGACTTCTTCAAACAATGGGAAGAAGCCAGACATTCACAGGCCCCAGTCCTCATGGGAGACCTGAACCACCCTGATGCCTGCTGGAAGGACAATACAGCAGCTCTTCAGCAACATAGGAGATTTCTAGATTGTACTGATCACAACTTCCTGGCATAGGTGATCAAGGAGCCAACAAGTAAAGGTGCTCTCCTAGACCTGATATTTACAAACTGGGAAGAACTGGTTGTGGATGTGAAGGTCGGGGGCAGCCTTGGCTGCAGTGATCACACGACATTGGTGTTCAGTACCCTGAGAGGCAATATCAAGGCAAAAACTGGGCCCATAGCCCTGGATTTCAGGAGAGCAGCCTATGGCCTCTCTAGGAATCTGCTTTGAAAAATCCTATGGAATATGGTCCAGAAAAGAAGAGGGTTCCATGACAGCTGGTTGATATTCAAGGATCACCTCCTCCAAGATCAAGAAAGCTCCATCCCAACAAGTAGGAAATCAGAGAAAGGAAGCAGGCACCTGGCATGAGTGAGTAAGGAGCTCCTAACTGAACTCGGACATAAAAAGGAAGTGTATAGAAGTGGAAGCAGGGGCAGGTGACCCAGCAGGAGCATAGAGTTGCTGTCTGATATTGCAGTGATAGCACCAGGAAAGCCGGGCCTAACCTGGAGTTGAATCTGGTGACGTTTCTGGATGTCAACACATGGAGGTAAGTTTTTGTTATTAGTAGGTTTTCCCTATCAATTTATAAACAGAAACAGGGTCTTCATGGTAAAATAATCCTTGCAGTTTAAAATTTAGATTTCCTCTGAAAATGCAGAAAGTGGCATCACCATGTAATTATTTCTCATTTAATAATAAATTACCAGGGTGCAGTGACCATGGGAACCCATGGAACAGTCGATTGCTTTTATAATTTTACCTCCTGCTGCTGCAGCATTGTGACAGTTGTCTTTATTTGAATTGGGTTACTGACTTGTCTTCTCAATTTGTCTTTGAATGTTGTGGTTGGTGACATTGGCTGGGG
>NW_010511730.1:0-6350 GCF_000687285.1 Phaethon lepturus
CTCTCTGGCTGCAAATGCTGTTGCTGGTTTTTCTCCTTCTTCTTAACTCTGTTCTCCCAGAGGCGCTGCCACCATCACTGATGGGCTCAGCCTTGGCCTTGGAGCCGTCTGGCACTGGCTTTGTCAGACATGGGGGAAGCTTCTAGCAGCTTCTCACAGAAGCCACCCCTGCAACGCCCACCACTGCCAAAACCTTACCACACAAACCCGATACATTAGGCTTTTGAGACAGTACAAATTTAAGCTACTTCTTCCTAAAAAAAAAAAAAAAAAAGTGCTTTTGGCTAAAACTGTGGTGTTGGTGTTGGTGGATTTTCCTCCCCAGAATACCCTGCATATTCCTTTTGTGCAAAAAAGGGTTAACATCACAGAATACTATGTGTGGCAGCATCCACAGGTTCGTTGTGTTGCAACGGAGTATTTAACCTTCCTAGCGATTGTACCACTAATTATTAAACCCGTGGTTTAGAAATGGTGGGTGGGTAGGGGAAGGGACTGGAACTTGAATCTTTTGCCCTGCTGCTCTGTCAGCAGTATCGTCACAGTGGATGATCGGTGGATCATCATCAGTCAGTGGATACCTGGAATGTTACCTAATTTTGCATAGGTCGACATTCTCTTCAAAGTCAGTGCAGCTCACGCTGTAGCGCGTGCTTTCCTTCTTTGTCAGTTCTTCTGAGTGTTCCATGAAATCCCTGTTTCGGTAGATCTTTGCCATTGTTCAGCTGACTTTAGACTTCTCTCGGCTTCTTTCAGGCATACCTTTTCTCTGCCTGATCCTTTCCTTCCACCTCCTTCTAAAATCTTAAATAACAATAATAAAAAAAAAGGCTAGTTGAAATTTGCACACCACTGGAGGATGCTGCTGCACTTGAACTGTGCGATTCCCGTGTCCTCTCAATAGTGTTAGCACTGTGCTTTTGTCCTGCTTCACACTTCGTGCCCATCCCTTCATTTGCCCACAAGATTGAAGTGGGAATGAGTTCAGTGGTCAGGGTGCAGGATATCCATATGGTGCTATCTGGGGGAAGGGTTGCCACAGACTGGAAGAATATGGCAGTGAGTAAGTGATAAAAGAATTACGCTAATATACAGACCCTAATTTTGCATGTATGCCTTGGGGTACGTACACATCTTAGTTTTAGCTCTAAGCAGTGTATTGTTTGGGGAAGTACATTCAAGCATGAGTAATCTGCATTTGTCCCCCTCTACCAAAACACTGTGCCATTTGAAATGTTTTATTTTTCTGTATTTAAAGAATATTGTTTCATAATCCCAAAGCTATTTTTCTTTTTTTTTCTAGAACAATTGGTTGAAGTGTTTTTATTAATCTTTTTATTATTTAAGCACTTCTATCTGCAATACACAATAGAGGCAAATGAATTGATTTTTTTGAGACAAGCTTGCTTTTTCTCCTAAAGAAATGATGATTCATGAAGTTCATCCAACCCTCATCTGTATTCCTCCCCCAGCTAATAAGTTAAATGTGAGTTTTGTGTTTGTATTAAAAGGCAGCCTATGCTTTCCTCACCAAGGAGCTTGTTTGAACATTGAGTTCACAAGAGGAAAATTCCTTGCTACAGTAAAACTGCATCTCCGGGCATTAAGGAGCTTTGCAAAGTTTGGTCCCTTAGTGAAGAAAACAGCATTAGATTTAATTCATTGCTCATGTTTACAAGGATCCTAGTCTGGCATGCTTGTAGCTCTTCACGCTGATGCCAGGAGGTTTGTGGCTCTGACACATGAATAGACAGCAGAAGGCAGAGTCCTGTAGTGTTTTGTCTATGGGCCTGTTAGTCCTGCCCATGGAGAATATCGGGCTGTACGAGGTGCCACACTGACCTAGGATAAAAACACCCTCTGTTTTCATTCTGACTGAAACAGTCCTGCCAATGGTTGCGCTGGTGTAACTAAGAAGGGAGCGTGGAGGATGCAGATGGGTGGAGGTACCTCAAGTCAGCATTGCTGCTGGAGCCCCGTGCTGTGAGAAGGCACCCTTAGCTGGAGCTGACTCCCACCTTAACACAGCCAAGCTTGTTTAAAGCGAGAAGTGGTCTTGCAGCTCTGCAGTGTGGATGCACCATGAGTTTTAGGTGAGAGGAAAGGAGAGCTTGACCAGTACAATTCACAGCATAAATGTAGCCGATTTCTCTGCAAAGATGTGGATTTTGCATTGGGCTTTTTTAGCCAAGCAAAGGTCTTCTGAGCATCTTGCTGGCAGATCCTGGTTTAAAGCCTCGCATGGGGGATGCCTGATATGCACAAGAATGAGAGGCTTTCTTGGAGTTTCCCAGCCCACGTCTGGCAAAAGTGTTTCACACATAGGACCTGGCTTCACTGAGTCTAGTCTTCCCTCAAAAGGTGCTTTTAAACCAGATGACACAACTAGGGGAAGTACTGAGGCCTCTGTCACCCGGGATGAGGGAGAGGTGGTGAGGAACCAGCTGCAGTACGAATTGGTTACTTTGGAGAGCTGGCCCTGAAAGCTGCCTTTCAGGTAGATGTTTGAGTTGTCCATTTAGCCTCAAACTCTTGGCCAAAGAGCTACTTGACTTCTGGTACATAGCTGAGTCTGATGCTGATTATGTTAATTGAGAAAGATTTGATCCTTTTATGATGTAAATACTGTGTAACCTAGAACAGAGTTGAGCTCCTGAATTGGTCCTGCCTAGATGCTGCTCAGTGTCTGGCTGTAGACAGTGCATGAAGCCAAAACAGTGACGCAGGTGTGAATTCTCAGTCTGGATAGGTATTTTTGCCGTCTCTTCCCTACTGTTAATTATTCAGCAGCTTCACAAGAGCAAGCCCTGTTTTTCCAAGTACTCCTTTTTGGTGAAATCTGGAGAAGTAAAGCAAAAGAAGCAGCTTTGCAGAAAGAAATCCGCACTCTGAACATCAATTTTTTCTTGTTTGATCACTGCACACTTAATACTGCCTTGCAGATATTGGGATGACTGGTACTTAACTAAGAAAAGACTGTTCAGAGTGATTTTCCAGAAACAATAAAAACTCCGTGCAGAACTCTCTCCTCCCTTTGCCATTTCCTAGGGTGGGAAGGACTGACTATAATTACAGAGGCTGCAGAATAGACGTGTCCATGCTGTCCATCAGATAGAGCTACAGACCTCTTTCTGTATGACTCCAGCTATAGACAGACTATCTACGGATTCGTGCTAAAAGGGTATTGGAGATTTTGCAGAATTTCTATTTTCCTGGAACTCTCCACAGCAAGTGTACTGCTGTGGAGTTCTTGGTAGATGTACCTGCAGAAGTGCAAGTGATTGACTGTGGGTTGTGTATAGCAAAGGGTTAAGCTTTATATCCCACAGGATGATAAACAGAACATGCATCTGCAAGATAAAGGATGAAAGCAACCTAGACCATCAACTTTGCATTTTCCAATGGAGAAAAACACCCTGGGCAGATGCAGCATGTCGGGGGAAGAAGAGATTCCACCGCGGCAGAAAAGGGAAGTTGAACTGTGTGTTGCAGTTCAAAGACTGAAGGCTCTGGAGCTTCATGCTCCTGCCTTCCAAACTCAGTTAGGATTTTGGTTGCAAGTAGAGTGAACACCAGAAGCTGTGAGACAATTCTGCTGAAAAATATGTTGGGCAGTTCTATGAATAGGCAAGGAATGTCTACCGTTTGACAAGTAATATTTAGTTTCTCCCATCCCTTCTCAACACAACTGCAAGTGGAAAAATACTGTGATTGACTACAGGCCAGTAGGCCAAGAGAGATTTTTAACTTTCTCTGACAGAGAGAATGGCTTCAGCTGGCTTCGGTTCATGGACACTTCAGCACTAGAAGTGACCTAGAGTGCAAGTCAGATGGGATTTTTTGGGGTGGATTCCCCTTAGCTGGTATCAATAGCTTTCTTTAATTTCATGAGTTTCACATAATTCTGTGCACGGGCTGAATGTAATATATTGTTCCAAACTCAAGAGCACAAGGTGAATTCTCAATGCAAAAGGCAATCTCTGTGACTTCCAAACCCCAGCTTATGCTAAAAGTAACTTAAAATTATACTATAATGAAGATAGTATCTGTGTACCAAAAAATTTGCATTTCACAGAAAAGTAACTCAGGCAGTGCGTAATTTGCAGTTTGATGGCATTCCATATAACATGGTATTAGTTTCCTCATTAATTTGTAGATGTCTGCTCATTAAGCAAGATCTTCTTTACAAAGTGTAGGGGCTGTTTAAATGCTTTAGGGGATGAGCATATTTGTTACAAGCTGCTAATTCTTGTAACTTGTTACATTAAAATATAAATGGATTAGATTATAGTCCAATGAGAAGCATGAAAATGATTACTAAACTGCAGGAATAAATGCACTAGAACCATAAATAGTATAATAATCCTCTACAGGGAAATTGTGCCCTCGTTCATTCATAATGGTATTGTGATTGGCTTTGTTTTAGTCCAACTTTGAGTCAATGCCTCCATAAAAATCTCATGACTTGCCTTCCAAAATGACATCAAAGACAAAAGGAGAAAAACAGTCTTGACAAAACCAGGTCACCACATCAGCAAGAGCAGAGTGGGCTGAGCAGTTCTGCTTCCTAAATCAAAGCCTTGCTGCAGGAGCATCGCTGCACTCCCAGTAGTGTGTCACAAGTGCCGTTCTCAGCAGCAAGGGACCAAGAAGTGTCACAACAGCAGATAAAGGGCTGAAGGCCTTGGCCAAAGCCTGGTGCCTCTCCTCTCGGAGCACTGCTGTTCTGAGATGAGGATGTGGAGGTGCTCAAGGCATCCCTTTGGGGGGAATGTCCTTGTCCCAGCTATGCTTTGTAGCCAGACCCTGCACAAGTTAGGAATGAGGAGGAATAGTGAGTCCTTTGTGCCAAAATCAAGCAAAAATCCCAGCAAGACAACTGTAGCTGTTCTGTTAGCCCTATGTTTCCAGAAAGGCAAGGGTCCTTTCATAGTCTTTGCTAGCAACTCCCGGGGCTGGGAGAGACTAAGGTGTTGTTGGGTTGATGGGTGGACTTGATGATCTTAAAGGTCTTTTCCAACCTTAATGATTCTGTGATCTTCTAAAGCATACACATCCCTGATGTCTGTGAACTGTGAGAAGAACGGGCCTGGAGCCCATCTCAGTCTGCCTGCACAGCAAGGAGCTGTAAAGAAACCATCATCTCCCTCTCCTGCCACAGTTCCTGTGTATCCCCAGAAGAGCTGTCCATCAAGGGACAGGGAGGGGGATTCGAGTACACGAGCACAAGGGCCATGCAGGCTGCTGTGGAACTGCCATGTGGGCAAAATAACTCCTTCACACCCGGTTTGGCTCTCTGTGGTGGTGGGGTGGGAGCCAGAGGGCATTCATGAACAGGACGCTGCTCCTGGATCCCGTGCGACAGTGTCCTCCAGCCGTTTTTGTAAAGGGCCAGTTTAGATAGATAGCCAAAACTTAACAATTATGTAGCTGGCAGGGCCAGGTAATTAATACCTAGTACGACATACTGTAACATACTGCTGCTTTTACGTGTGTTTTGTGCAAAGCGGGAGGGCTGAGGTGTGCTAGTTCTTCTAGTTTGCTGCTGGTGAAGAGGGTGAAAAAACCTACAGGAGGAAGGAAATGCATTTCCTATCTTTTGGGATTTTAATTAAATAGTCAGCAGTGGCGGCAATGGCAAAGTGCCAGGGCTTCCCCGGGACACGCTTACTGAGCAAGCGCTTTGCGGAGGAGAGGGAGCCTGGACGCAGGAGGCTCGTACAGGTGTCTGTGTTCAAGAACAGCGTCTGTTCTTGCCAGCAAGCCTCGCCCTTTGTGTTGCTTATTTACTTAATGAAGAGACCCTTACCTGCGAATTTGACCATATGGGTGCAAGGGCAGAGTTTTGGTGTTACCGTGTGACTAGCAGTAACATGGTCGCCAGCAGGTTTCACTAAAGCCATCCGAAAACACATGTAGCAGATGCTAAATAGAAGCCACGTGGCACAAGCTTTGCTCTTTCCACAGGACACCTCAGGCGAGATTTACCAAAAGCGAAGACCTAGTCTTGGGCTTGAAATGTCACGCGGCACAACCTGCCTCCTAACGCAGCCGCTACCGAGTGCTGAAAGCCGGAGTCCGCTCCCGTGCTTGCGCTCCGGCGTTCCCCCGCTGCACCTCGTCGGCAGAGACGCCCCGACTTCTAGCAGAAGCAGCTCACCGAGGGGTTCGGGTCAGCCGCCTCTCCCCGCGGCATGCCCCCGAAGCACGGCAAGCACAGCGGGGCCGTGGAGAGGAGCCCCGGGCATGCGCGGGGTCCCTGTCCCGGGGGGCTGTGCCTGCACAAAGCGAACGCAGAGCGCGAGCTGGCGTCTGCCCTGACCCAGCAGGTCATCCGGAGGGGTGAACTC
>NW_010511730.1:6377-14578 GCF_000687285.1 Phaethon lepturus
GAAACTTACTTCAATAACGATAGGAAGACCTGCCTTGGTTCCAAGTGAGCCAATATCTCGGTGCAAAATGAATGACTTCTATCACCTTGGGCTTTTCTGGGTAGGATTTCGAGCAGAGCAAGCTAATAATTCTGGCTCATTGGGATTTTAAATGGCATTCTTGCTTCTTGGTGTAAACAGAAGGTGATAGCGTGGCATGTGGGAGGTCTTTAACCTTGTCTTCTAGAACCTGCCTTGGTTCCAAGTGAGCCAATATCTCGGTGCAAAATGAATGACTTCTATCACCTTGGGCTTTTCTGGGTAGGATTTCGAGCAGAGCAAGCTAATAATTCTGGCTCATTGGGATTTTAAATGGCATTCTTGCTTCTTGGTGTAAACAGAAGGTGATAGCGTGGCATGTGGGAGGTCTTTAACCTTGTCTTCTAGATTCACATTTTGTAAGATTATTATTTGGGTTTTTTTAAGTTTCATCTTGAGCACTGGCAGAGAGAAGCAGGTAACTAAAGGTACACACAGAGAATTTTAATGGGGCTTTTTCCTGAAATCATCTGAGCAGCCAAGCCCCCTCTAACCACAGCCCCACCCTCCCATCTGCATTTCATAAGGGTATTATCACTGTAATTAATAGCAGTTGTATAACAGTACCTAATTAAACTCTGATCATATAGTGTAAATTTAACTTGATTATCGTTAGCCTCAATGAACTCTGTAGGAGATTAATCCTGATGATTCACTCAGCACAGAAAGCAACAGCACCAGTCTTGCAGAGGACCAAAATATCAGCGTACAGAAACGCTCTGCGCGCCCAAACCCTGTGAGGTAGTGCCGTGTACCGATGATGACACCGGTGTCGGCGAGGGGATTGCAAAGAAACTGGAGTCTCCCCATTTCCAAATTGGTTAAAAGCCACTGGGATGCCAGCAGGCTCCTGCAGCATGGATCTTAAAATCACTGAATAAGGAGTCTGAGAGGATTATGGCTTACATAAGAGTTTTATGTCTGTCCTAAAGCTACAGCCCCTACGCGTTTGTGGGCTGTGTGCTGTGTCCACCAGTGATTCATGGACACCGGGACCTCCTGGAATGACTTGACTACAAGCCATGTTTTCTTTAAGGTGAGATTTAAGGTGAGATTTCAAATACAGGACTTGGTCCCTGTCTTACAGAAGCTGGTGGGGTTTTGTCTGTGGGAACAGACTGAAGGCAATAATGTTATTTGTTTATCTTGATTGCCACAGATTAAAATGCTGTGTGCTTCGCTCCTGCCCAGGGTTCTAGAGAACGTTTCCATTTTCCGTTGCTAAAATACCAAATGAGCCTTTGGTAAAATAATGTTTTTTCCTGTATCTACTCCAGAAGTGCAGGGCATGGGGTTTGTCCTGTCTTTTGCTGAGCACATCTGTTTGTTTGCCGCTAATAATAGTTTAATCAATGGGGCTGACTCCTGCGTATTCTCTATCTGACAGTAGCCCAGAAGACCCAGATAACAGCATCAAAAGGTCTCTTGTACGTGTCACTTTTTTTTTTTTCTCTCAATTAAAAGCAAAGAGAAAGTTTTACTTTTGTTTGCATGAATGGTCACATCAAACGGTACAGGAAAATCTAGGCCAAGCTGCTTTCAGCGGGCTAAGGAACATCATACTATTGCACCGCGTCCTTTCATAGTAGCAATGTCTCTTAATAAGCGTCAGGCACCTTGTGAACTTTCTTTGGCACCGTTAGCTTTGCTTTTCACAAGCACCCCGAAGCCCACCTTGCCCCTCCCTCGCTCGCCGTGGCGCGGCTGTTGTTAGGAGATGTGTCCGTGTGGGATGGGAAGGAGAGGGACGCGCGGCTGGTGCATCCTCGCTGCCGGCGGAAATGGTGCCAGTTACATAACGCCCTCGCTGGGTAACGAGGTAAAACTCCGTCAACTCTTCTGCAGCAGGTTTCAGAGGCTTTGGGGCTGCTGGCCGGCTAAAGGGTAAGTCAGGAATGTGTTTCTCAGGGTGGGGGGTGCGGGGGGTGGTGCACACGCCTGTGTTGGTGTGTAGGGTGCTGCAAAGGGGCTCCAAAATTGCAGGCTGAGATGTGGGTGCAGGCGATGGTACCTCAAGCAAGCACGGCCACTCTGCACAGTTAGCACGCTGCTTGAAACAGATCATTTTAGGATATTGCTGCTTTGTGAAACAGCTCTGTAACTTGTTTGTACTGTTTTTCTGCTTTCCTCCAATGTGTTTGAAACACAATTAAGAATATGCTGTGCTTAAGCTTTCCTTTAATACTGGTAATAACACTTTTTGAGAGCAGGCTGTGCTCAGGCAGTGGAATGCTTTACATCTAATGATCGCAAGACGTTGATGTTATTCCGAAGGCAACTTGCTGGGGCTCTGCTGTTGTGTCTTGCACTTGCAGAGTTGTGCCTGTTCCAGCTCAGCTGGTACGTTTGCTTCTCCGAGTGAAAATGTTCATGTTGACTGGTGAGTGCCTGCTGGATGACTGTGTCCATGCGTGCCGCGTACCCATGTCTATTTTGATTTAAGACTGGAGCTATAGTCTGGACGTGCTTGCCGCGGCCACAGAAGAGCTACTCATATGCGTAGCACTCTCGTGGAGCTCCTCTCAAATGTGCATCTCGGAGCAGAAAGCAATCTCCGTTTGCAGCAAGATGAACAGAGAATGCCTGAGCTTTTTGGGGTTATGTTACGGGGGATGCGCTTGCTCTGTAAGTGCTGTACGTGCTTCAGGTATGCGGGAGTCACTGGTGAAACCGATGGTTCCCTCCCTGCGATGAAAGGGCCGCAGAGAGGGGCTGTACGCCCGCAACCCAGTTAGCCGTAAGCTCAGAAGATTCAAACAGTGAGAAACAGAGCCCAAACGAACCTAAATAAGCAAGGGGATCTGAGTCACTCACAAACAGAAATGTTTGTTCCTGACCGGTCAGGTGCCTAAATCCGGAGCAGCCTCGGGCTGTGGGTCTGGCATTGCGAGGGTGCGCGTTGTCCTAAAATGAACTGTGCAACAGAAAAATTGCTTGGTATTAGACACAAGCTCATATTTCCCTGGGACTGTAAATCTCTTCTGCTCAATTTTTAGGCTTTTCTTTTTTTGTTGTTGTTATCATCTAAAAGGTACTTGATGCCACAGTTCCTGGCACTTTGGCTCTTGCATTTGTTCCTTCCAGCATTCAGCTGGAGTAGCAGATTGTTCCGTCGTCGTTCTCCCGCCCTCACCGCACGTGGGTCTGGTGGTCCCATAGACCCCTCTGGTCCCCGTCTGGTTTTGTGGCCCTTGTGTGAGGAGACGTGTGTCAGCAGAGGGGACTTAACCCCGGGGCAGCGTCTCACTGCAGGCTCGCGCGAGCCGCGTGAGGACTGGTTGCCAAACGGTTTTTATTGCTGAACCTCTGGGGTCGTGGGCAGTGGGGTGTGTGGCGGCCACTTCTTTTGCATCTCACCATCGCCAGCGTGCTCCTGGTCTGTTGCAGGAGTTTTGCAGGGAGCAGCTCCCCGACACGGTGTACCCCCACCCCGGGCACCCCGGGAGGGAGCGGCAGGCCCAGCTGAGGCTGGCGGCTGCGGCATCCGGGACTCCGGCCTTGGGAAGGGAAATGAGCTAATGAAATGCCACCTTGGTGGCAGGCATGGCAGATAACCGTGGTTGTGCCGGGGGAGGTGGTCTCTCTGCGGTGCAGAAACACCTTGTCACGTCAGGAAAGATCACCACTTGCCGGCTGTGAGTGGGTACAACTAATAAAAAACACTGAGGCTGGCGGCTGCGGCATCCGGGACTCCGGCCTTGGGAAGGGAAATGAGCTAATGAAATGCCACCTTGGTGGCAGGCATGGCAGATAACCGTGGTTGTGCCGGGGGAGGTGGTCTCTCTGCGGTGCAGAAACACCTTGTCACGTCAGGAAAGATCACCACTTGCCGGCTGTGAGTGGGTACAACTAATAAAAAACATTATCCGTGAAGATCGCGGGCAGGTTGAGGCAGGAGCTGTTTCTTACTACAAGCTATGTGGTGCAGTAAAGGTGACTCCGTGACTGGCCTACAAGCACGACCCAGCCTGGGGTCTGCGCTCACCCTCGGTCGTGCCCTGGGGAGGACGGTGGGCAGGTGGTACCTGCCATACCAGATGGCAAGGTGTGATTCACGCTTTTTATTACTCTGAAGGCGCTCCTGAGATCACAGCTGTGGGTTTCTGTGGTGCTCCAAGAAGCAGGAGAGAAGGGCAAGGAGGAAGCACGCATGTGGCGCACCGGGTCTGCTAAATCCAAAACTCCCTTTGGATCCCGCTGGGCTCATTCCCTGGGCCAGAAACAGATCACAGATTTGAAAATACCTTTAGTACTTAGGTATAGAGGCCTCTCTTGCTAGCCAGTTCCCAGCTGATGCCAGTCAGAGGCAAAGAGAAGATGGTTTGACCTTGCAGATTGCCTGGTGTTGAAGTGCAAGAGGTTTAATGGAGCAGGTCTGTATCCCAGTAATGGCCGCCTGGGGACAAACTGGGCAAAATGGAAGGAGCAGTTCAGGTGACCAGAGCCCTGAGCAGGCACACACTGCTGCCTGCTGAGAGCTTACAGCATGGCACTGAACTGTCAGTTAGCTGGGATGGTTGCTTTTTTTTTTCTCCCTCAGGTAGGAACTTAGCCTGATTTGTGTGCTTTTTGGTTTGGTTTGATTTTTAAATTTTTCAACCCAAACCAGAACAAAACCAAAACGTGGTCTGGTTCTGGTGCAGGATAGTGGCCAGCTGAAAACTGCTATCTGTTAGCCCTGTTGCCCAGCAGGACTCCCAGGACCCGAAGCGTAGTGCCATACTGTGCTCTCCTGTCCATCCTCTCCCTCCCTCTCTTGTGCTGCCTCACCCATCGTTCATGCCAGATGTAGGAATCGGCAGCAGTGCGGACAATACTGAGACTCCAGGTGGTGCTGGGCTCTGGCAAGGGGAAAGCAGATCCTTGGGGACACACTGTCTCTGTTTCATCTGCTTTAGTTTTCTCCCTGTGGGCTGGTTTCAGCTGGTTGGAAGCTAATGAGCCAGTTTGGTCCTGGGCTTAAAACTGAACTGGAACAGCTTCACTCACACGAGGGCTGAAAAGCTCAGCTTCAGTCTACCAGGCTCCCTGCTTCTGGGGTAGGGTGCAATTGAGCAGAAGCAGCACAGGACTGGCCAGGAAACAAAGACTGGTAAATGCACATAATTAGTCATTAAAATCATTATAATAATTGTAAGTGACAGACAGCCTTGCTGGGAACTTAAATATAGATGCTAAGAGTTAACCACACCTCAAAGACGATGCTCCACCGCCTCTTTGAGGTAATTTCTGTCTTGCTGGGCAGGAGGTTGGGCACAAACCTCTGCTTTCCCTTCCCAGGAGGGAGAGACGAGTTAATCCTGCCTGTACCAGCAATGCAACGGTTCTCCCAGAACTGCAAAGACAGCAATGGAATTAGGTCTTCCAATGCTGGCAGGCCCCCAAGCACTGGGTGCAACATTGAGCGCAGGCAGAAGGCCATAAGTGACCATGTATCATACAGCTGCCTAGTTTTTCATGTCACCACGGTGCTGGTGGCTTTGTAACTCTTGCAGCCCCATAGCTGAGCCCACAGGGTCTCACTTGCCGCCTGCAGATGGTGAGCCTTGTCCTACATATCAAGCAGATTTCTCTCTGTGCGCATGCCTGTGTTTAATTACCATTATGAAATGGTAATAAAAAATTTAAAATGTCATTACAGTGTGGTGCAGAGCTGGGATTTGCAATCCAGCTGCAAGTCTCCTGTCGGCAAAGCTGCTCCGAGTTTATCTGAACTCTGCCGTTGGATGGTTGTTCCCCTCTATGAGGGGATGCCTGGACATGACTGTGTCAGCACCTTTCCTGAGCCTTTCTTATGGTGGAAATTTAGCCTGGTTAAAACTCAACCAGCCAGATGCCTCAGCAAGAGCAGTGCTAAGCATGCTTTTGCCCAAGGAGTAACTTGCTTCTTGAAGGAGAGTTATTTTGATGTAGGCAAGGGTCACTAGGACTGCTTTGACTTCCTGACATTGGTACACATTCTGAGAAAGTCCCCATGGAGATAACTCAATGTCACTGAACTCCTCTCTCCCTGATGCAGCAGCAAGAGCAGTGCTGCCTCTGAGACAGCAGAGGCATGGTGCTGTGTTACACCACGGGGCTGGATGCTGAGCATCTTTGCGTCTGTTAGTTGACAGCCATCCTACCAAAGGTACCTGCAGGTAGTTTCCTTTGCTTCCTTTAAAACACATGGTGGAGATGGCCAATGGAGCGACTTTGGCATTTGCCATCCTGTGCCCCAAGGAATAAACCAGCCCAGCCCTGTGATGATCCTGCTGTTTGCTGGCAGCTGCTTCAGCCCTCAACACATGGTCCCCACCAGTTGTCAGTCCTTTGACCGAGCGGTTTGGCCCTTAATTTGTGCTGGGGTGGCTGTAAGGAAGCTGCCCACAAAGTTCAGCTGAATTGGAGCACTTGGAACATCTTCTCCCATGTACGATGACTGCCTCTGCTCTGCCATGGTACCCCGAGGTCAGATGCCTGCTCTCGCACAACTGTAGGAGCCTGGTTCTCCTTGAAACCTCTGACAAGGCTGATCTGAAGCTGGCAAACAAATCAAAAGGTGACCAAGAAGAGGGAGTAGGGCACAAGATTGCTCAAGCATTTCTGCTTAGGAAACCAGATAAAATGGTTTGAGAGCTTTGCCAGCAACTCTAAAGTATAGATCTGTTCCCAGACATTTATAAAGTTTTAAATTGAGTGTTTGAAGCAACCTTGCTGCATTAGAAACCATGTGTTCAGCGCCCTGATGCCTCTCGTACATGCTGGAGACTACCGTCTACTGCATATTTGGATGTCAGGCCTCATCCCGCTAATTTCTGCTGGAGAGTCTCCTTCAGCTCATTTATTGGTGGTTGTGCTGGGGACAGAGATGTGTTACGAGAACAAAAAGCAAAGTGGAAATGAATAGATCCACATGTGTAATCGTCAGATGGCAACAGCGCTTGGTCACTTCTGGAATGAGCTGGACCAGAACTTGGAGTGAGCGGTTGTATTTCTCCTACCAGCACTCAGATGATAAAGCTGGACCCAGCTCTCGGTGGTCATGAGAAAGCAACAGGAATGTGATTTTTTTTTTTTTTTTTTTTTTTTGCAATATCACCACCTGCCTGAAGGTGCCTTGTTTTCAGCAGCTCTGCTGTGGAGGAGAGCTCCTGGACTTGCGTTTATATTAGTGTTTCTGGAATAAATCAAAGCGCTACCTAGCATCCAGATAAGCAGAAGGTTAAAATGCACATGTGAACATTCAAATAACCCTAAAACCCCCTAAAAACTTGCAGTGTTAACCCAATACTAAGGTTATAAATAACCATAAAGCCTGAGGTGAAGGCATCAGTGATAAAAATAGGGGGAAGGGATGGGTACTGACTGTGCAAAGAGGTTTTCAAATAATGGGAGGTATCTGGATGTTTCCTGTTGAAACCTTGACATTTTAATAGTGTGCTTTTCATGCCACCCTCTTAAATCTCCTTGCCTGTTCGTTGAATTTGAGAACTGTAAGCGTTTACGCACATTCATTGCTGTAAGCGTGGGCAAAGAAATGTCCTTGAGAAGTTTTTGGGCCAAGCAGTGTAGAAGCTTGTCACATAATGGAGAGAATGATTTGAAAAGCTGAGCTGAGTGGGCTGCTGCGTGGGTTCATGTCGCCGTCTGTCTGCCCTGGTGTGATTTTGGCCTTTAAATGGTACATACCTTCTACTTGTTTTTCTCCTCCTGTTAACATCCTTGGAACAGGCTCTGTGGCATGGGCCAGGGCAGCTGCCAGGGGCCGGCCGGTGGCAAGGCTGGACCTCGGCGGGGCTGGGTAGGAGCCACGAGATCCACACACAGCCGTGCCCCCGCTGCGTGGTCCAGGGATGGGAGCAGCACCCGCCTCCCCCCTGCTCCCACCCACGCTTTTCGGACGGTGCCCGGCACATGGCAAACCCCTCTCGCCTGCGGGCCGGGAGGAGGTGCTGCCCGTGTGCCTGGGGTGCAGCAACAGGTCTAGTCAGAGTAGAGAGCCCGGGTGGCACAGGGAGCATCGGGACGGGTCCCCCTGCCCCACAGGAGACACCCCCATCACCCGACACACCTCACCGTCCCCAGGCCTCCCTCGTCACATCGCGAAGTGCCACCTCGTGGTAGCTGCGGAAGCCACCAGC
>NW_010511730.1:14929-27384 GCF_000687285.1 Phaethon lepturus
AGTTCTTTGGGACGGGGTGATGAACCCCTGCCTTCCCCAGCCCCAGTTCACCCCACTGCCTTCGGGGCAGGCTGAGCCCCGAGAGTTTAACTCCCGGCTGCAGCCGGTGAAGCTCTCGGCACACAAACCTCAGCGGTGGGGTCAGAGCCAGGTTTGTCAGAAGTGCCCCAGCTTCAGAAAATAACGGCTTTTATTTTGGGGGGAGGAAGGGAGACAACGAGAATTACTTCCAACATGCTAATAAAAACCCTAAAGTAAATAACTAAGTGTTCTTCCATTTCAGGGTAGCTCTTGGAAACTTTCCCAGGATGTCTTTAAAGAGCTCATTATAAAATAGTGGGATGTTCTTTTCCCATGGGTATATGTTAAAATAAAAACATTTAATTTTCTCCACTTGAAATTATTATAGAATTACTTGGTCTTGGGATTACTGTGAAGACCTTTGGGGAATCATTCTCCTGGGCTGCATTACGTGAGATGTGCTACAGCCACACAGGTCCACAGTTGTGTATAGCAGTGGAGGGAACGGTTAACCTGCCTGGCTGGAAATCATAGGTTTGATAGGGTTATATTTAAACATTTACGTCATCAGCAGTGAAACTGGCTCTGTTCTTTAAATTAAACATTTCAAAATAAAAGGGAAGCTTTTGGTATTGTTTGCCACAACCTGATTGACTCAGCCAATTTTTTTTCTAGTTGAACTATTTTGTTACAGAAATTAACAGCTACCTAATTACTACCCAGTTTGGTTTAATATTACGACACAAACGTGTTCATAGGAAGCAGAGGTCTTCCTCTGTGTGCACCCTTCTCTGTCTACCTGGAAGAGCAGTCTGGCTCATAACTGCTGGCGTGGATCACCTTGGGGAAGGTGCTGAGTGCTGCTGGCTGGGGAAAGGAGTGCTGATGCTATCTGATACCTTGGGGAGTTGAGCCTAAGGCATACCAATAAATTGCAGTGTTTTCATTGACTTCAGTAGCCTTTTGATTAGATTGCCATTCCCTCCATAGACTCAAGGACCCGAGTAATAAAGGTAATGAAGGATGAGTAATAAAGGTAAGCACAGATGCTTAGCCATCCCAGTCCCTCCGACATGCCAGGCCATTGAACCTACTTGCTGTTCTGAGCTCATCTTGGCTAGAATTTGATTTTGAGTCTCCATAGGTGGGTGGATCGGGCAGCTGCCTGCTCAAAGTACTGCTTCAACAGTGTGGAAAATATTGTGGCAGGCTGGATGTTTGTTAATAAGCTGGTTTTGTAAGGAGATGGAACACCATGTCTGAGCTCTTGTGGCAGGGCTAGCTAATGATATTGGACAGTGAGCAACTGTCACTTTTGCTAAATCTGTCATATTGCAAGTAAGCTGCTTACAGCATGCAGTTGAGGTGGGCAGAATGACAGTCTAATCCACCTTAGGGCTCTACCCAAAGTCAAATTTGGCGTCTGCTTTTCTCAAGAGCACAGTTGTCCCTTGGAAACTGTTGTCTCAGAGGCACAAAGAAAGTGAAGGAGCAGAACAGTCACCAGTTTTGCTGAATAAACTCCATTTGTGTGTCTGCTCAAGGGCTTCTAGACCCTCATCCCTGAATGATGATAAAATAGGACTTTTGAGGAACAGAAACGACATGGAATTTGTCAGAAAATATATCCTTGTACATTGCTTAGCAATGCAGAACAGATTTGCAAGCAACCTTATATAGAAAAAGGGAATGCTGTGAGACCCGGTCAGCAATATAGGACTCTCAGCAAAGCTTTCATGGGTGGGAGCTGTGGCAAGTGGCACACAAAGAGGGTCTTGGCTCTCTCTTTCTGTTACCAGTGTAGCAAGATGCCAGTCCATAACATAGAGACCCCGCAGGGACCTTCACCTGCACCAGCGCGAGTGCAACCCATGTGCTCAGTGATGGCTGTATGGTGGGTTTGAGGGGGAAAGAGGAAGGTGTGAGCACCTGCTTCTGCTGATACCTTCCTGTGCCACCTCGCACTGGCGTTCAGCCCTAGGTTGTTCTTCCCTGTTGCTACACTGGGCATGACTATCCCTTCATGCGTCTATGGTAGGAAAACAGTGGATTTCTCTGAGGATTCTCCCTCTCTTTTTACAGGTGAGATCTCACCAGTGCGTCCCAAGACACAACATGTATTTCAGAAATGATCCCCCATTTTGGCCCTCATTTGGCCAAAGTGCGTAGCAGATCCTTGAATCTGAGTAGATAAATAATCCTATTGATGGAGCCGCTGCTTAATATTAAACTACATTTGTTGCTGAACCAGCTCCTTGATCTTTGTCAACCTTTGTGCTACAGAAGTGTTTATATATGTAGACATTAGATCGTAGATAGAATTTCTTCAGATGATGCTGTGGCATACGAGGCACAGTGCTGAGCTTTATGGGACACTAAAACTCAGTGCTGAACACTGTCAATAGTTTACTGTTTGCTGGTCTTTATATCCACTCCTAACAACTGTTCCTCAGGGGCATTTAACAGTGTTTAAGAATACTTTCACTCCCCTTAAATTGTCCTGTCATCTGTGCAGTGCTCCATGTGTGGAAGCACTATTGTCTGATACTATTGTCTTTCCTGTGGTCGCATGAGAAGCTCCACGTGAGGTTGGAGTGCTGTGTTGAGCCGGGACAGTAGATTGTGTGTAGAATTTGAAGACTGTCAATTACAATATGCATTTTGAAATGATGGGACTGTACAAAATATGCCTGGAAGGAGCTTCAGAAGGCCTTCAGTTTTGTTGGTCCTCACAAGGAGACCCACAACAGTCAAAGGTAGAGATGTGCCTACGTGACTTCTAGAGATAAAGCTTAAGAAAACAAGACAGGAAAATGGTTTTAAATGCATCAGGAAGAGGAAATGGGAAATAGATTAAATGTCTTATTAAAATCAATTAGTGGTAGGGCTGTACGTTCAGTGTGGAATTCCTGGTGGTCAGCCCACCAATGCCAACAGCAATCATGTGCGTCTGAGCTACAGAGCTGAGGTCCCCTCCGTTTCCTACAGACACCGGGAAGCGTGTGAGACTCCTTGGTGGCCACCACAGAAGATGGATTGTGCGACCAAGGATACCAATTCATGAGTAGCTGGTTTAAGACCAAAGGCGGCAGTTCTGTCTTCTGCTTCCTGCCGTCCCCACGGCATCAGCACACTAGTGGCAAAGTAGTTGAAAGCCAATCTTTTTAAAACTTTTCTTCCAGCGTTAGCTTTCAACCATGCAAGTGTGATTTTCCATGCAAGGGAGGCTGGGAGTGGCCAAAGTGCTTTTTCAAGGGCAAGATTTGCTTGAGCGGGTCATGAAACTGCACCCAGAGGGCTGCTGAATCAGGCGGCTCATAAAAGTCAAGAGCATTTTAATGTACGAGATGTTTATGTCCTTTCTTGAAGTGTTACAATGAGGATAAAGTGATAGCATCAGGGAAACGGGGTCACAGAGCGGAGCCCTGGGGAAGCGCATGCCTGGCTCCTCTGGTGTTTACCTCGGGATGTGTTTTGGTTACCGACTGCTAAACATAGCAAAGCTGAAGGTGCATTATCACCCTTCTGGGTTTCGAAAAGTTTGTTGTGTCTTGCTGGAGAGCACATCATCGATAGCTTTAACCAGCTGTAATATAGAGGCTCTTGAAAAAACACAGCTCTGTTACCATAACAGCACTTTTATTTTTATCTTCAAGAGGAAATATTTGTTGAAATTACCTTTTGGGTCCCAAAAGGTGAAGACGTTTCTAATTGGAATGGAATCTATGAGTACACGTAACTTTTTTTAAGGTCGAAATTTGTTTACTGGTAGGCGCATACATTTGGTTTGTGTGTTCTTTGCAGTCTTTGGGGTTTTCTTGGGTGGCTTTCGCAATTATTTAGGAGGTGATGGGCAGTCTAGCATTTTGAATACTCTTTAGATGACCCTTTAGTGTGAGGCCTAGGAGGACGAGCATGCTGTTTTGCCACTGGAGAAATCCCATGAGGCATTTATGCCTAAAAGGCACTCCCCAAATTAGCCCACCCGCCAGACAGGAGATCCATCTACTGAGGGCTTGAAGGCCTTGATGAAGAACCCATGGGAAGTGCTGAATAGCACCGCAAAAACGTGCTTCCTCAAAGCATCTTACGCCATGCACATTCAGACCGGTACTTGCTTATCATGGTGGTTAAACTTTCATTGTCCAATTGATTTAGAGGCTACAACTTGTGTTTAAAGCTAGCCATCAGAGATATAGTCTGTAAAACCCCTTCATGGTCAAGAGATTCCCTTCTCAGAGAAGACTGGCACCTGTTTGCTGCCTTGGTCCTAAAACCCATGTTCCCAGAAGGTCAATGGCAAGCAATACTTGAGTGAGTTAAAAGTACTTGATGGGAAAGATATGAGAAAAAACCCTCCAAAGCAATGTAAGACAGAGCTATTTTAGGCAGAAAAGTCTTCTCTTCCTTAACACTGTGGATAGGTAGCCTGAATTCTTTCCCGTAGATTTTTGTTTCTTTAAAGCACACGGTAGAATACACCAAGAGGTGTCATTCTGCTTGTGTCTGTACCAATGGATCAGCCATCAGTGCAGAATTAATCTTTTTCTCCATGAAGCTGAAAAAAACAAAAAAGTTTTTGAGTTGTCATCTTCTCAGATCCTTGCTATGTAGGTATTTATTAGAAAATTTTTGCTGAATACTGCTGTTTTAGTGAAGTCTTTAAAGGAACCTCATCCAAAAGTTTTACTTTGCAGGTGAGATTCAGTTTCCCAGTAATCTGGGACTCTGCTGCAATCCAGAATAAATAAATAAAAAAAAAAAGAAAAAGAAAATGTGCAGACAGCAAAGAACATTGGTAAATTAAATTACTGGCGTTGGAAAGCTGGCATTTACACCCCTAAAAACAGCTCGTCTCGCAGGAAGGTGGCATAATTTAAATCAGTGGCATATAAAAGAAAAGAGGCCCTAGTGACCATCTTGGGCAGAGTGAGTCAAGGTTTATGTAGGTCCTTTTGTTTCAGACATTGAACATTTCTTGGAAACTGGGCCCTTTCCAGGCATTTCAGTTTGGATGTCCTGAGTTGCTTTTCAGAAGCTTAACACTATCTGTCTCAAGTGAATCTGGCTGTGGGGTTTGCATCCTGGTGCCGTGCACGGTGTCTTCTGAAAATCCAGCTGGTCACTGATGGCTCAGCCTGCCTTGCCATGGACCATGGGTTCGTTGGAAGAATTTGGTTTTAAATAACATTTCCACTGTCTAGATCTTTATCGTCAGAAGAGAACTTACTCTGAAGGGGCCACTGATTGCATGTGAGCTACTGCTGGCTCTCACAAGCGCGGCTGTGTTTACACAAGCCAGGATTTGTTCCTGGAAATTGGGAAGGTAGGCAGTCTGCTCCCGCCGGCGTGTGGGGAGGACAGTTCTGCAGCCCGGCTTTGTCCTGCTCGCTTAACTGTAAGTTCTCATTGGACTCTACCAGAAGGTATTTCTGTAGCAGTTCTGACAGTCTAACATCCTCCAGCTACCCATAAATGCATGCTAAAGCTGTTAATTTTGTTTGCGGTGGTTTTGTTTGGTTGTTTTAGGGGGCAGGTCTGGGGTGGTTTTGATCTTTTTAAGCTGGATGCTGTGGTTAAGGCTTCTTTGTAAAGATGCTAAACCAAGGAAGTTGAGCCATGTTAGAAATATCATGGGTAACTTTTACAATCTTGCCCCCTGCTGAATGAAAACTATTGAAAGACAAAAGCTTTGAAAAGCTAGGCTGAATTTTCAACTTGCACAGCAGCACTTTGTTGAATAGGGATGAACCTAAGCACGAGCTCAAGTTTCACTACAGCATCTGCTGAATAAGGGCCTAAATTAGTAACCTCAAGTAATAGCTCGTGCAAGAACTGGCTTCAGCTGTGTAGGAAGTTAAGGGCTGTCTTTTTCAAACACACAAGCCCATTGCATTGCAACGCCAAAATGAAAAATTCCCTTTACATTTTCCAGTGCTGAAATTTGGTGGGTTGCAATGGATTTGCATTGCAAACGGCTCAGTAACAATACACTGGGAGATAGTGCTGTTGAAACAGAAGATAGCATTGGTGTTTGGAAACAGCTTTTATATGGGAGAAAAAAAGGCTGTTAAGACATTCTTTTGTGCAATAGGTCCAGACAAAGCACTGAGTACACGGCAGTGTGTAGGAGAAGAAAAAAGTGCATTAAGGCTTCTCCCTCTGTTGCGTGAGTCATCAAAGCTTATGTAAATATGCCTTCTTATAAGCTGTATTTATCTTATTCTTATAGAGGAATCCATAGTAATGCTTCTCTCTTTCCTGAGCAGCAGTGATGTAGGTACAGAGTATAGTATTTTGATAAGCAGCATTGCGTGTGTCCATTAACCCTGTGGATCATGGAAGACAAGAGACCACCTAAAAGCAGTTCCCCATGACCGTTTACTTGGAAGCTTAAACACAATCCAAGATCTGGGATGGTAATGCTGTCTAATCTGTTTTTGAAAGACAGGTATGAGAGCCTGAGTAACATCTCATTTTAAAATAATCTTCCTTTTTTTTTTCACTTGCATGTATCTCTACGTGTGCTTCTGCAGGGAGTAGACCTGAAGGTTAAGAGGCTTTGTTAACATGGTTGCAACTTTCTTGGAAGTTGTCAGAACTGAGTTGTAGCTGGCCAGTGAGAATTGGCAAGAGTCAAAATACGGTGGGACACCAAGAAAAAGGATCACAGACTGTGTGGGTTCAAAGTCAGAAAACTGTTGTGACAGCCTGCCAGTGTGATTCACATATTTTGGGAGTGCTTATGCTTCATATTCTGTTCACAAGTAGAAGACACTGCTCTTTCGGACATCCTTCAGCCTTGTGCAGTCAGTCCATCTGCTTTAAATATGAAAAAAATATATATATTAATAATTGACATTTCATGGTGTTTTAGGGATGAACCTCTGTCTGCTGAAGTCAGAGGCAGCTTTGCCATTAACAAGGGTATTTAGTCACTGTGTAGTCTAACAGAGTGCGACTGCCTTAATAGACTAGAGTTATCTAAAAGGCCATTCTGCAAATGTCAAACAAAGTTTGACTGGAGTTCCTTGTGCATTTTATTGGGAGTAACTAGGTTTTGGACAAGAGAAAATGTAATTTAGAAATCTACCCATACGTGGACTACTTTGGAAATTCACCTGAAGGTAAACGAGTAACTGAGCCAATATTCCCAGGTTTCTAGTGCTTGGATTTAGAGAGCTACAGTAATCTTTAAAAGGGCTGGCTTCTCTGAAGAAAAGGAGACTTTTTAATGTAATGTACATTGAGCTTTGAGGATAGTTTTGGATTTGGGCCATCCTTTCAACCACTGCCATACCCTGTGCTACAACCTTTAAAGCACCCAGGGAAAAGCCTGAGGTCTCTGATGTTGTACCAAGATCCTGTGGTGCCAGGGAGCTACCAGTGGCCCCTGTAATGGTGAGCCTGGCATCAGGCCTGTGAGGCTTATCCTGGCTGTCTCCTTTCTGAGGCGTTTGCCTGATGTTTGAACTCCGTGTAAGTCGACTCAGGGGAACCGAGGTCTTCAGCTCTGGAGCCCAGGACAGCAGAAAGGAGGGTCTTGGCTCCAGTCCCCCAGCCCGCTTCTCCTTTGTCCAGGACAGCACAAGTTATTTTCTTCTGAGCAAATATTTACTAAGTGCATGGGGGAAGAGTTCGTGTATAATTGGTCGGCATTACGTCAATACAGATTTATTCCGCTGTGTGTTTTAGAAGTTTAATTAACATGTGCTTTGCAATATGTGCTGGAAAGTAAATAGCAGGCGCATCTCTCTTTACTTGGCAGAAGAGTAACACCTCTTTGGAAGATATGAAAGCTTTCCCGAGTGCATGCGACTATTCCCTAGTACCCCGCAGGCCATTCCGCAGCACACACACTTCTTAAATCCCCTGTAAGCCCAAATATCAGGCTTAGGGAAGACTTAAGTGCTGTACAAATCTTGTGGTAAGCCCTTGCAGAGGGGGTGAGTTTCATCCTACCATCTGAACACTGTGCAAACATGCAGTCAGACCCGAGACCAACGGAGGTGATCGACTCCATCAGTTTGGCTGTTGTGCAGAGCCGTGTATGGAAAACATAGACGCACAGGCTGATGCTGCTTTCTGGATTTTATCAAGTTAGTGGTCAAAAATATCCAATATGAGCAGAATACCCACAACTGAGGAGTTTTCATCTGGAAGGACTTCCTGGCTGAGAACTTGGCTGTCCACTGTGTTATAAATCGGCAGCATTTTATAATAGGAGTCCTGATATAACCCTTAACAGCGAATCACAGATGGCAACCATGTGAGAAGGCTACTGTGCTTTTGATGCCATCTGCATTGTAATCACCCCCATAAAAAAGTGTCGTATCCTATCAGTGATACATCATCCTCTGATGTCTCATCCACAACGTCTGGTTCTGGGGCCTTGCAGATTATTTACACTTGAGGTTTCCATTGCGGAGTCCGAGGTTCAGGCTGATCAGTGGTGAAACGCCACTGCCAGTGGTGGGAGTTCTAGTTAGAGACAAGAAATCAAGCCTTACTGGAGCTGTCAGACCTACTTTCACACATTTAACTTTTAACCATCTGGGCAATGAATCCTCATTAGCTTCCCCGGGCCAGTTATAGGTGGACACGTCTTCAGGGCTTGGGCTCAGGTAGAAAGGAGAAAAGCTCTGCTTTGGGAGAGGTCTTTCCAACATGTTCATATCCTGGCTCACAGGGAAAGTCCGTTCTCCCTAGACTGCACCCCCCAGTCTACTGCAGACATTCTCATGCTTCCTCTGGTCCTTTTGCTGTAGCATCTCACATCTGGGATAACAATGTCATTGTACTCCCTGTTTTCTAAGAACAGCTTTTATCATTTTATAAGCAGCTAAAATATCCACTAACTTCACTATTAACATAACAGTTACAACAGGCTTAACACAGACCAGATTTGTCGTCGGCGATTAGCCCTGTTGGGCTGAACTGAACACAATGGTCAAACTTCTTTTACTTTTCTCAATACTTCTCCTGTTTGCGCCTAACTGACCTTCATTCTTATTCCTGTTCCTGTTTTGTTCTTCAAATAGCATTCAGGTGTTGTTCAATGTGAGTTAAATGCTATAGAAATGCTACTGATGATTGCTGCTCTGTTCAAATTTGACAACTGTATTATTCTAAGGCATCAGACTGCTAAACAGTCTTCTAACACCCTGACACAATGACTATTTTTCCAGGTTGTCATTACAGAGAGGTATTTTTTCTGAGGTTATGCAAGTATAGGCATAATATTTGTTAATTGTCCCTCATACCCCCATATATGTTTCCTGCGCTGCTGCTGTGGATAGGTTATTACTGGCTTGTTTGTTTGTAGTCATCACCCGCACTTCAATATCGAAATTGCAGTGGGTGATGTTTTTTCTCTGGACCTCTTTATAACTCTTCTTTCATCTGCCTCCTGATTTTTCTCCGCCTATTGAAATTTCTTGCATTCTGGGGGGCTGGTAGCCCAGATGTTTTCATGACAATGGTGTCTTTATCATTGGGATTTCATAATTAGGCAATTATTTTTTTTACAATACAGTCATTCCAAGATTTTTGTGTAATAAGCAGTTAGATACTATAATCTGCTAGGAATGCATTTTTGTGCAAGTATGGATTAGAATAGATTTTAATTTTACAATTTCAGAGATCTAAATTAGACATTGTAGTAAAGAAAAATTACTTTTTATGTTTATTAGAACATTTACTTTTGTGTTGTGCTTATGCCAGCTAGAGTGAAATACTTCCATATGTTTCTAATCTTAGGTTAAGTTAAAACTGCTGTAAAAATGGTTTGTGATAATGCAAGAAAATGTAACTAGAATTTTTAAGATACTGCAGTGCCCTGTCCCCTCCGGCTCTGCAATAGGAAAGTCAAAGTGTCAACAGAAATAAAATCTTAGTCAGTTGGAGCCAGCTGGAAGGTGGGACAACTTCAAGACATTTTGTTCAACCCCTTCTTTTTGCATGTAGCTGGAATGTTCAACCAAAAGTAACTTCATTTCCAACTCTTCCTATTGTGGGTGTATTTCAGCTGAGAGATTGCAATGGAAGCAATTGCCTGCACAAATGGGCATATTCCAGTAAAGAACCATTTCCCATCATTTCCCTAAAGAGCTGCTTCTGTAATTTCTCTCACTGTCTCACTACTCTTGTTTGTTTTCCTTGATGTTCAGTAAAATATTAATCCTTTCAAATGTTAAGCCTGAATTTAGTCTTTCAGTTTATCTTTTGCTTCTTAATGGCTAGTATTAAACACTGATTTCTAAGGATGCTCACAGAGGCAGATGCAGTTTCAAACAACACCGGATGAGTATAATTTTCTGTTTCTGTGTTTCTTTTATTTCTAATAGAAAACTGCCTGAAAACTTTACTCCTAGTCCATCTCCATTTGTGTTTTGATGGGAAAACTCCAGCTGGCTTTAGGCAAACAAAATGCTTTGAAGATGTAGACAGTGTTTCACGGAACGGGGGCCCCGTTAAGCTCTCTCTGGTCCTGCAATGCCAGGGCTGTGCTGAGACACCCCGGCACTCATGAAGTCTTGTGACTATCGTTTCTTTTTTCTGGGCTTCTGGATAGTTTTCCACTATCCCGCCTTCTGCCAGGGCTGCATGGGCGGCTCAATATCTCTCCACTAGCTCAAGTGAAATGTCGGCCACCAAAACACCCAGCAAGTCTTCTTGCTCCTTTCTGCTTTAGCATTGATCCAATGACCCAGCTCTCCTCCTTCACTCTGTCAGGAGAGTAGCAGTATTATAATTGGCTTTTTTGGGTTTTTTTCCCCCTGGAAGTCCCAGGAATATGACATGAAAACAGATGATCTACCATGCGGTGAGACAGATACTAACTTTGCAGCTGGTGTTAGTTGCCTGACCCATTTGGGGACAGCCGGTGTTAAGCGTGGCCTGTCTCTGGGTGATGAGTGCCACAGGTTACCGCTTTTCTTGCCTGCAGGCTACCAACACCGTATCCAGGTGCATTTCAACCTGTGGCACCGCTTTTGATATTAGAAAAATGAACAGAAGCTATAAATAAGATGCAAGAGGAAATTCCCAGCTCCCCAGGCATTGCCCTGGAGGAAAGGGATACCGCACGTCCTTGAGAATACATCTTTTCATCTCTTCCCACCATATTTAGCAGTTCCCCAAGATCCTTCATTAACCTGAACAGAGGTGGCAAAGGGTATGAGCATGGGATCAGCTTGGCTGCTTCTCGGATTGAAGGGAAGCCTGGGATGGGGGAGAAATCTGGGGGAGCAAAGAGGGGAAGAGGAAGGCGGATGCCATCCCAGGGCTGGTGGGTGTTGATGGCTGTTGCTGTTGCCCTGTTGAAGGGAGAAGAGGCATGGAGAGCTGTCACAAGAGAGCTGCTTTTGCTTGTCACAGAGGTCCTCAAGTCTTCCCTCCCTTTAAAGAGGGAGCTATGTGGTCTCCAAATACCACATCAGATCAGGATGAGGTAGTTGGAGTGAGCACTACGGAGGTAAAGCAGGTCTCCTTCGTGAAGTGTTCCCTTGGATAATTTCTTTCCTCATGGCTGTGATGCTGATGGTGGTACTCATGCTGTAGACAAAATGTGAGGCTGCTCTATGTGTCAGCATGATGGACTCCCAGGTCCAAATTCTGCTGCGTGCAGCCTGCATGTTCAGATGGTGTCTTTCAATGGCTCGAGGTTAGGAACCAACCTAAAATGATTTTTGTGGCCAGAATGAAGTAAATGATGACCATATTTATCTAACTCTTCCCAACCAGACCCACTATTTGCCTCTAAGAAGTTAAGTAAGAGGTGACGTCGCAGTCTGAGCTAGGGGTGGCTTTCATGTTACGCGGTGCTCAAAAAGTAGGTTACTGGGTCAGGAACAGCAAGTTCTGACTGTTTGCCAGCTCGGCCTTTTTTTTTCCCCACAATGTTTATACTGCTGTGACCTGCCATGCTAAAATGAGTCTAAAATAAATGCAAGCAGCGCTTTAAAACAGTCAGATGTGTTTGATGGAACTTGTCCTTCTCTACTTACATCAGATTACCAGTTTGCAGGATGCTTGCTTTATGGCGGCTTCCTTTTCTGAAATGAAAAGTAAAGCTAATTGGAATCCAGTTGCTAGAAAAAAGACTGTCCTTCTTTTGAAGTGATTAGCTTTAAATGAAAAACTTTCTAAACCCACCGGAGAGTGCAGAGACGTGGGGTCACTCAGAATTCAGTATTAGGAGAATTTGCTGGCAGATCCAGGGTTGTGTTAGAGAAGATCCCTCGGAACATCTGCAAAATTTGACTCTGGCTCAGAACGGTGACTTTTGGAATGAAGGAGTTTTGATTCAGGCTTCGATCTGTTTGAAACACCCCCGGCTGCTTGCGCTGCTTTGTCCGGAACGGGTTCCTCCCCCTGCAGACATTCTGTCCTTTGAAGCCCCCGCGAAGCCAGAGCTGACGGCAGCCCGGGAG
>NW_010511731.1:0-269 GCF_000687285.1 Phaethon lepturus
GGTACTGACACCGACACCTTCTCCCCTCTGCAAAATTTTGCCTTCCCGTTTGTTTTCAGCTGAAAATTAAAAGTTCAGGAGGGGTCTCAGCCAAAAATATCGGGTTCATCCCACAAGGAAAGACTTTTTGGCAGGAAGCAAATCCCTCTTTGTAAGATTTCCTTCAAAAATCACATCTGCAGCCAAAGCCTCTCACTGAAGGCGTTTCGGGCAGCCGTGCCACAGCAGTGCGAGGCAGCCTGGCCCAGCACCCTCTTACGGGTCGGGGC
>NW_010511731.1:287-1500 GCF_000687285.1 Phaethon lepturus
GCAGGACCGAAGTGCCCCCGGCTGCTTCTGAGGGTCAGTTCCGGATGCAGACACTGAATCCAGGTCTTTCAGCACAGCCAAAATCACTCTGGTCTGGTGGGGGATGATTTTCTTTTCCAGGCACTGTCAGGAGCTTTGGAAGAGCCTCCACCGCTGGCAGCACCCCAGGGCTGCCTGAAACAGGCAGGGACAGGGGGAAAGGCAGACTCGTGCTGGCAGCATCTTAAACCATGTTCTCGCCTGCAGCCCATCCCCTCCAAACCCCCAATTTACTGGACAGACGACCTTCTCCCCCAGAGCAAAACTTCTTGCAGGAAAGACACCTATCTGAGGAGGGTCCTTGGGTGAGACCTGGCACTGGGACAGACTGTGGCCTTCGGCTCCAGGGGAGCCATGCGGGGATAAGCCTTCACCAAAGAGGGGCCGCAGTCAGAGCTTTCCTGGGTGCGCTGGGGGGTCTGGAGAGCCTCCAGACAGGGCCTGACCAGGTGGAGGGGGAGCAAGGGCTCCCCAGCCAAGCGTTTGCCTGTGCGGGACAGAGGGTTGCCCACTGTCCCTGCCTGCATCCTCTCCTTGCCGCCTTGTCCCTGCCCGTGTCCCCTCCTCAGTGCCCCAGCTGGCACTGCCACCTTCTCTCCAGCACGCCCAGGACGGCCGGGGGGAGTGGAGCCACCAGCTGCCCCGGCACCGGAGCCCACCCCCAGCAGGAACCCAGCTCCTTCCTCCAAACACACACCGGCAGCTGAGGGACACAGCTCCGGCAGCACCTTCACGCCACAGCCGGGCAGGACGGAGCTGTCTCCCTGACACCGGCACGTGCTGCCGGCAGTTTGGCAGCCACGTGGGGTGCTCCGGGTTATAAGGACACGCGGTGCCTCGGCTGCCTTGCACCCCGGCCCCCGGCAACCCCCCCCGATCTTCTCCTTTCCCTTCCTGCCCCGCTAGCTGCTGACGGCAGCAGGAGGATCCTGGCAGTGCCAGCCGGGCACGCGGGGACCCGATGGCCCCACTCCCACGACAGCCCTGCAGGAGGGACGTGGGGGTCGGCTTCTCTCCTGTGAAGCAACCCGAAGGCCAAGCCCGCCGGAGAAGGGACACCCTAGCTGCCTGCGCTATCGCCTGCTGACAGCAGCATGCGGGGCTCGCTCCGCTTCCGCGGCTGCGTCCAAGAAGGGTTTAAAAAGGGACAAGCGTGGGAGACCAAAATGAACAC
>NW_010511731.1:1573-1843 GCF_000687285.1 Phaethon lepturus
ATCCGCAAGCAGCAAGTACAAGGTAGAGAGTGGGACCACCGAGAGGTCACGGCTGGGGACTGTCTGTAGGAGATCGGAAAGAACAGAACCAAAAAATAAAAACTCAAAATAAAAAATAAAAAGGAAGGGGAAATTAAAAAAGAGACAGGAAAAAATATACATGTTATGAAAGGCAAAAATTACAAACTGAAGAGAGGCACAAAGGACTCCAACATCAATGCAACAGCAGAGGCCAGCAGAGAGGAGCACAGCCAGGCACAAACCATCGAT
>NW_010511732.1:0-759 GCF_000687285.1 Phaethon lepturus
CGCTCAGGCTTGACTTGGCAATAAGCTCTCTCAATAGGGTGACAATAGAGCCCCGGTGGGACCCGAACAAAGAATTTGAAAGTAGTTAAATTGCAGGACACGTCCATCGCCTGGGTGCTTGAATTAAAAAAAAAAAAAAAAAAAAAAAAAAAAAAAAAAGAAAAAATCGGAGAAAAGAAAAAGGAGAGAGACTTTTCTTTGGGCTGGTGAGAAAATGCTCAGGGTAAAAGTTGGTTTGGCGTCTTCATTTCAGCGACAATGGAGCAGAGCTAATTCAATAGGAAACGCGGGGATTTTTTAATGAAAAGACCGCCAGGGTTACACCGAAGTTAAGCTCTTGTGAATTAATTATTAGGGCAAATAAACTGGGGAGGGGGGGAGTGCTCGGGAGGGAGTGTTGCAATTTCTTAATATTCTCCTTTTCGTGTTTAACGACAATGCCATTAGGTTTTCGACTCTGGGTGAGCGAAAGGATTTCTTACACTCCCCGGGAAGAGGAGAAGACGCTTTTTTTTTTTAAATGGTATTACTTAATTGCTTTTAAAATAAAATACTACGGAATTTGGCAACGAGCTCCAGTTTCTGCTGGCGGTGGCGTTTGGGGCTCGATTTCCTTTCGTGGCAAGTCGCAGATGCAAAAAGGAAAATAACGGGGGAATTTAAAAACACGAATGTAAAGGCGAGGCGGCGTGTTCGGCTGTCGCAGATCTCTCGGGCTCGATCGGTTTATTTTTTCCTAACACAGAAAAAACCCGTCTG
>NW_010511733.1:0-646 GCF_000687285.1 Phaethon lepturus
ACTGATGTCAGGATGGCCTGATAAACCAGCAGATACAGAAATGGGCTTTAAAAAAATCCATTCCTAGTGCACCCTCTTTAATTGACTTATGAGAGACAAATATCCCTCAAAGTTTGCTGGGAAACTAGATTCTTCACCCTCCGATGGTGAACGGGGGGTGAGGGTGGTGAAGGTTGGATACATATCAGACAGCTCACTGAAAACGACCAAAGTGATTTACTAATTACAGGCGTTGAAGGGCCGAAACAAGTCCCGGTCACATTTTTGGTAGATACCAGGGCTCAAATTTCAGCTATTAAAACAAAATAACACTAGGTGGATTATTCCATCCTTCTAATAATAACCTGCTTCTAGTTCCTTAGAACAAACCGAGTTGGCTTTTTTCTTTTCTTTTTCAGGTGGAGACTCTGAAGCCAGACAGAAGAAATACATGAAGTTGTTGATTGCCTGCATGGTTTTGTTGGTGATTGTTTTGTTAATGTCCATAGAGTGGCTGATATACCATCGTAAACGATGTTTTGGCTGACCCTTATCACAATCTTTTGTATCTGGGGAAGCTCTTGCTTCCTCCCCCACCCGCAACTCATCATGGAAAAAATGAATTTATTGTTTTAGGTCACGAAGTGGCCAGTGCTTGCTACCTTTC
>NW_010511733.1:866-1428 GCF_000687285.1 Phaethon lepturus
TCACAGGAAACAATTTTCTAACCCTTGATCCAACAATAACCAATCCGATAGCCATTTGAATGTTACTTGGTTTTGGCACCTTGATTTTGGTGCCTGGGATTGTAAATTTATTCTCAGCTCCCTGACATAAATCAAATTTGGTGGCCAACTAGCGACGGAAATAGCAAAAGGTGTCAGGGGATCAAGATCTGGTTGCCGACCAACGAAATACTCTGCTGAGGTTATGAAGAGGAGGTCAAAACATTTGTGTACAAGTTGTTGGTAAATGGTCCGTCAAACCATCCTTTAGAAGTAGATAATACCACATATTTCCAAGCACCGTGAACCCCCACAGGCCCATTTGAAAATGGCATCCGGGCATTAAAAGGTCATTACTGGATCTGTGGACATTATGCATACAAGCAATTGCCCAAAAATTGGACTGGGGTGTGTTACGTGGGGCTAATTTGCCCCTTGTTCTTTACGCTCCCGGAGGATGGAGGTGACGGATTGGGTGTTAAATTATATGATAATCTCAGTCGATATCGGTGGTCCATTTGTCACCGAAATCGGGAATAAACCT
>NW_010511734.1:0-1282 GCF_000687285.1 Phaethon lepturus
AATAATATAAGGGATAAATGGGAAGAGGGGAAGGGGGAAAGGGGCAAGGGGAAGGGAAAGGCTGATGCCAGCTGGGGTTTCATCAGGTGGCAAGCTTGCGGTGGCACAGCCCAGGGAAGGAGGGGCGAGATCTCCCTTTCTGCCCTGAGAAACCCTCATTTCCTTCCACCGCAATCGCTGCCAAAGGCTCGACAGGCGCTCCAGCACGGGTGTCTGCCGGCGCTGCCGGCGCTGGCGGGAAACCTAAAATAAGACACTGGAGAATTTGCGTCGGAGCGTTCGCCGTGCAGAAATATCTCTGCCCTGGGAAGGCTGCGTTTGAGTGGGTTTGGGGTTTGTTATTTTTAAAGATGTGATCAAAATCACATGGAATGAAGCGCAGTGAGGGGGAGGCACAGGCTGGGACTGTCACCGGAGCCTCAGCACTGGGTTTTACGCTCCAGGGAGAAGGGGAACCAGGCTAAAGCAGCCAGTTTGGGGCCAACACAAGAGGGTCTGTTGGCGGTTCTGGGACGGGAGATGCAGGCAGGCCCACCAGCGGGGGGGGCTGTCTTGGGGTACTGGGATCTGCAAGGGGGGGATGGAGGGGGGGGTCACTCATCCCCGCAGCCTTTGGGGCGAGAGCTGCTTCCACCCAAGGGAGCACAAACATTTTCCATTTCCGTGTTGATGATAAGAGGGTTAATGTCTGTGATGGTGATTTGTGGCCCAGTAAATAGCCTGCGTTGGCACCACTAGCCAGAGGTGGGTTTCAGCATCTCTGTAAAATGAAGGAGGGAGCAAGGTGGGACGGAGGCAGCGCTGGTAAAGGAGGGAAGGACCCCAGGGGGGCTGTTTGCTGCCCCAGCTCCGACCCACAGCAAGGGGAGAAGGTGCAGCAGGCGGTGGATGGGGCTGGCAGCTCCCCACAAGGCAGCTTTGCTCCACAGCTGAGGTGTCACAGCCCTCGGACCATTTTGGTGGCCTCCTCTGACCTGCTCTACCACAGGTCCATGTCTGTCTTGTGCTGGGGACCCCAGAGCTGGACGCAGTGCTCCAGGGGTCTCAGGAGAGCGGAAACCTGCTGGCCACGCTGCTGGTGATGCAGTACAGGAGACGCTTGGCTCTCTGGGCTGCAAGTGCACATTGCCGGCTGATGTCCCATTTGTCACCCACCCGTATCCCCCAGTCCTTCCCTGCAGGGCTGCTCTCCATCCATCCATCCATCCATCCATCCATCCATCCATCCATCCATCCATTCCCCAGCCTGTGCTGGTCCTAGGGATTGCCCCTCACCAGGTGC
>NW_010511734.1:1495-1967 GCF_000687285.1 Phaethon lepturus
GAGGAATGCGGCGCCTGGCCTTAGCTCTCTGCCAAGGGCATCTGGGGAACCCCTTTGAAATGCTTTGGCCACTTTAGCAGGGAAAAACAGCACAACCACGCGCTCGACGGGCTTCCGCCATCCGCAGGGGGTAAACGATGGCGCGAGCACGGCGCAGCTCTCGCTCGGGAGCTCCCTGGCTCTGACACCAGCGTCTCTTTGGGAAAAACCTTGGCGGGACTTAGCTCTCTGCCAAGGGCATCTGGGGAACCCCTTTGAAATGCTTTGGCCACTTTAGCAGGGAAAAACAGCACAACCACGCGCTCGACGGGCTTCCGCCATCCGCAGGGGGTAAACGATGGCGCGAGCACGGCGCAGCTCTCGCTCGGGAGCTCCCTGGCTCTGACACCAGCGTCTCTTTGGGAAAAACCTTGGCGGGAAGTACTGTGTGCTCTGCGACCCAGGACACCTGAAGGGCACAAGCAAGGAGGAG
>NW_010511735.1:0-231 GCF_000687285.1 Phaethon lepturus
CGTGATCAGGCTGAGGGGCTCTCCCTGCTCTTTTTCTGAGGAAGACAGGTGTCTTTCTGCAGGTGGTCGCTGCAGAGATGGGTCTGTCCCTCGGTCAGGACAGGCTTTCACTGCCCCTCAGTCCACTCCCGCTCACAGGTGGGTAAACTGAGGCACAAAGTCACAGGGCCGAGGACAGCAATTCCTAGTGGGCTCGGTATTGCTCTTCTGGCCTTGGCAGCGGCTGGGGGC
>NW_010511735.1:248-3115 GCF_000687285.1 Phaethon lepturus
TTTCTTAAAGTTTCCTCCTGTAGAAATGCCTTTTTGCTCTGCTCACAAGGGTTACCCGGCGGGGGATGAGGAGGCTTTCAGCCAGGGCTGTGCTTGTTGGGGCTGCCCTGGTGGCCCCTGTCGCTGCCAGGGCTCTAACCTCCCCCTCGGACCAGCCTTGGCATCCAGGGAAAAGGCTAAGCCATATTTTTGGACACAAATGACTACAGTTCCAGTGAATTAACTTGGAGATGTTGTTACAGGCCATGAGAACAGGTCAGGTTTCAGTCTGGGAAGGAAGCGGGTAAGTGATGGTCTACAATTGCCTCCTGGCTGAAATCAGTCCAGAAAAAATGCTTTTTTCCATACTCTGCCCATTCCTTTGGCTCATGGTGCAGGGGACAACCCCGCCAGCCCTGTGCAGCACTGTGGGTGACGGGCAGCTGGGATGATGCTGTCCCACAAACAGGCTGGGGCAAGGGAGAAGCTCCAGCAGTGCTGGGACGGAGTCTGGCTCTTCTCCCAGCAACAAAAACTTATTTTAGCTGGGAATTAGGAGGTCAGGAGGGCTAGACAGACCTCCCAGGCTGAATCGCACAGCCATGAGTAGAACAAGTTGTTGATTTTGCCAGCACTGCCATAAGGAGACATGTTGCAGATGGAGAACGCTGTATCCTCCATTCCTGACAAACGCCTGTCATGATAGCTTGAATATAAAGCAGGGGCTTAGGCAGAGGGAGCTTATTCAGTGTTTGTATTTTTCCATAAATTCATGTTCCTCTGTAGATGATAAGAAGCTTCAGAAGCCCAAAGCAACGCCAGGGCTCCCGTGTGCACATCAGAAACGCGGGAGCGAGCCCCGTCGCTCGCAGAAGAGGAAGCCAAGCCATGGTGTGGGCATCCTCGTCACGCGGAGGCAGGCGGGCGCAGAGGATGGCAGTGATATTGCCATGAGGTACCTGGACCGGGTGGGCCCGGTGTTGTCTGATCCTACAGCACGGAGCCTTGTCTTAATGCTGCAAAGCCCAGAGGCCACGTAGCAATGCTGGTGGCCAAGCCACCACCCTGGTGTCGACGCCGCGGACCCTGCCAGGACGTGCTGCGGGCAGGAGGGAGGACATCTTTTTGCCAGGGTCACCAGGGGTGACCCTCCTCATCACCTTCCTCCTGCTCAGCTCCTTTGTGCCTCACCATTTGCTCCAGCAGCCCCCCCTGCACCCCCCGAGAAAGGATTTACTCTGAACAGGGTTGTTCCCTGGCAGCGTCCACCATCCCACCTCAGTCTTGGTAGTCGGAGAAGTGAGACAGACGACAGCAGGACCAAGGGGACAGCTGAGAGGCGAGTGGGAAAACTGCAGATAGATTTATTTCAAGATGCAGCTGGAATTTTATCTCATGCCTATCCCTGTGCTTTGTGCTTGATGCTGCGGCATGTGGGGACAGATGTGAAATGCGGCTCCGTTTAGAGCCTGGGAATAGCAAAATCTCCCTTGAACATCCATGTTTTAATTTACATTTCTAGGGCTCTGGCAGAAACCTGGGTCCCGTGGTGTACTCGGCAGTGGATGCACTAAATGGCCATGAGTTTCTATACCGCTGACCTGCTGGGGCAATCTGGGCAGCTGGCAGACCCGATAGCTCTCCTGGTGTTAGCACGGCAGTGCTGGTTGTAAGCACTGGCTTGGGAACTGGGGGGGTGGACCAGCTGGTGGGATGTTTTCAGTGGGTTTTGGTCTATTAATCCAAACCTCAGCTTGGCTTGACTTCTTCGGTGCCGCTGGTTGAGTAGGCTGCGACGGAGGATGAAATGTGCAATCAAACGGGTGATGGCTGTAGAAAAGAAGGGAGGGCAAAAGCAAAACGAAGGGGAGAGAGCAGCAGGGCTGGGGGCGACCCATGCGGACCCTGTCCTAAGAAAGACAGTCCCCAGGAGCATGGGGACGAATTGCTCCTAGAGAAAATAAAAGGAAGGACCTGCCACCTAACAGCTGCTCTTTCTGCGATGCTCGTGCGTAGGGCTCGCGTGGCCACGGCGGCGGACGTCTGCGAGGTGCTGTCACTTTTGCACCGAAAGCTCTCTCGGTGCTCCTCCGGTGCCGTCAGGAAGCCCTGGGCTCGCTGCTGCCGTGTGCGGCGGTAACAGCCTGCCGCTCAGCAGAGATGGGGCTCCTGGGGGTGGTGCCATCTGGACGCCCAGGAGGAGACAGCCCTTGCTCCCTGAAACATGTCAGCTCAGGGTGGGAGAAGCAAATCCTATTTTATGGAGGCACGAATAGCTTCATCGATGAAAGAAGGAGACTTTGCTAGAGGTTGTTATCGAGCCCTGAGCATCCCGGCTCTGGCTCCAGGCACGAGTTACCTGGCGAGGTGAGGTCTCAGCAGCGGAGAGAGTGGAGTGTGCCTTTGGTGAGAGCAGATGCTCGCAGGCAGCGTGCTTTCTCGCCGTGCAGGCAGCGGTTGCCTGCCCATTGCAGATTGAGCTCGCCTGGCACGCGGCTGGCTCCCTGCAGACTGGCTCTTTGCATGCCTGGTTGGCCGCCCGTGCCTTGTGTTGGCTGGTGTGATGCTGCCCGGGGCGAGGATGGCTGCAGATATTTTGATGAAGTCTAAAAATCCTTCCGCAGCTAATGGAAGGGCAGCCAGCAATCAGCCCATGCTGTGACTTGGCCAAATCTGGGATGTCACAGGGGTCTGCACCTCGGCAGATGCACGTGGCGTGGCGCGGCCAGAAAAGCCCGATGTGGCTTTTCTGTCACATGGAAGTTTGTGTGGCTTCCCCAGCCAAGAAAAGAGGCTGCCTGGCAATGACTTTGCGGCTGAAAGAGATGACTCAAGATGCTCCGCGAAGCTGCAGCAGCGGGGGAGCTCACGCAGCGGGGGGTTTGCAG
>NW_010511735.1:3167-3786 GCF_000687285.1 Phaethon lepturus
TCTCCTCGCAGCCTCTCTCGCAGGGACCCCGACGGCTCTTCAGGAGCGATCCTTCAGCGCCGAGCCTGGGAGAGGAGCTTTCCTGGCTGAATCACAGCCGCACTCACATCGCCTGCCTGACAACCTGCTCATCCAGGTGTGGGTCCTACCAGGCTTCGGTCACTCCAGCTGAACCGTTCAACTGAACACAATGTCCGTGTTTTTTAAATGAAACTTGCTCCTTCTTCCCTTCGGTCTACTGTGCTTCCAGCTGTCCCCATGTGTCTGCTAAGTGCCAGGACTGTCACAGACGGGTGACCCAGACTCAGGGCTCTCGTCCCCCGGGAGTACCAGCTGCTGTTCGGAGGACCGAGTGGCCTGAGTATCTGGTCTGCGCCCCGTGATCCCACTGTTGTCTTTGTGTGGGCATCATAAGCCCGCGGGCATCTGCAGCGCGGCTTGTCCTCGCCCTTTCCGCCGCGGTGCTCTGTCACTCCGCAGGTGTCTGTTGCTGTGTGTCTACTCGGGTGCTGACCTTGCAGACTGAGCCAAGGTGGCTGAATTCCTTTCTTTTTAAACAAAGGCCCTGCAGAGGCAGTCGCCAGGCCCTGCCAGTGGAGAGCATCTCTTGTTTTGCAGG
>NW_010511735.1:3813-4280 GCF_000687285.1 Phaethon lepturus
GCCAGATGATTTCTCAATGTGCTCAGCTAAGATAATACCGAATAATCTTGTTTGCATTTTAATCTCCCAGCCCTGTTGGAAAAAGCTGGCATACTAGTTCTCCCCCTCCGTGGGCGGTGTGTGCCTGCGGACGCGCCCGTCGGAGGGTAGTGCTAGCAGCAGTTGGGCTTACCAGGAGTGGCGGGATCAAAGGGACATCGAGGGCTCCAGGGACAACCCCGGGGTGGCCGGGAGAGCGTCGGTGCTGTGACAGTGAAGGCTTGTGTGCTCCCTTTTGTGTGGCTACCGTATCTCTTTGTGCGGCTGGTGGGTTCCCCAACAGAGAAGCAGGCGCTCCACGAAGTCCGACGTCATCCCACGGGCTCCCAAAAGCTGCGGCTACGTGCAGGGGAAGGGTCTCCGCTTTCAGAGGAGCGGGGCTGCAGGCGAAGGCCGCGTAGGTTGGGACCCCACCCTGGTACGAGACC
>NW_010511735.1:4317-4971 GCF_000687285.1 Phaethon lepturus
AGCCTGGCCTCGGCAGCACCCGCGAGCCCGACCCCCCGCCATTGCCCTGGCAGCGCTCCCTGCGTTTTGTTCGCCTTTCCTCAAGGCAACGTACGGCAGTCTAAGAAACGCTTTCATCTATTTCACTTCTTGCTTGCATCCCCCCATGGACTTCAGCAAACGTGTGGGGCCAGCATACCCCTCCACCCCTCCAGCTGGTGAGGGGAACAGCTACTTCGTACCAGCTTGAGCCAGGATCACCTGCTGTGGTGGGCACTGGTGTAGGGTCTTGCCAGGCTGCCCTCTCCCACTTCTTTTTTTCTCCAGCCTGCCTGTCTGTCTTGCAACTCTTCCTTTACTCTGGAAAGCTGTGGAAATAACCAAGTGTTTGCAACGATTTTCTACAGAGCTCGTTTCCTCAGAGAGCTGATTAAAGACCAATAGGAGAGAATCCAATTGCACCCGTGCTAGTATCTCCTCCCGAGGCACCACCATTTGCCAGGAGAACAAGAAAACCCTGGATGCTGCAGGGCCAAGGGAACTTCTCTACTCTCCCTCGTTAAAGAGGAGCGGCAGCTCTCGCTGTGTTCGTAATGCCGTCGGCGTCAGCAGAATTGTACCGGGGTGAATTTGGCCTGGTTGGTGTCAAGCGCGTGAGAAGAGATGGCACAGCTC
>NW_010511736.1:0-206 GCF_000687285.1 Phaethon lepturus
CGAGGTGGTGAAATTCTTCTTCCCCGCCATGGTGCAGCTGCACAGCTACGTGCCCACCAGCTCCACGCCGCAGAAGCTTGCCAACTGGGGCCATCTCAACAGGTAGCGGGGCGGGCAGACCCCCTGCTCCTCCTCACTGGGAGCGCTGCCCCGCGGAGTGTCCCTATTTGTCCTGACTGGGGACCAGGCCAGCTGGGACCCAGCTG
>NW_010511736.1:748-5007 GCF_000687285.1 Phaethon lepturus
GCAGAGCAAGGTGGTGCCTGGCCCAGGCCAGGTCGGTGGGGCCTGAGGGAAGGGGGGCACCTGGTGTGCCACATTCTGTTTGTAGGTGCCATGTGCTACGGGCTGAGGGCGATGAGGGCGAGTAGCCACCGCATAGAGCAGTCAGTGTGATCAGGGCAGGGCCAAGGGAACCGGGCTGAGCTCCAGACATCCTTATGGGCATCACTTTCCCCCTGAGCACCTCTTTCTCCTCATCATGAGGATCCTGCTGCCATCTCCCCATCTGCGGCTCCATGGGGAAGTGCAGTGGGGTGTTCAGAGTTGGGGGCCCCTCACACAGGCAGAGCTGGGGTAGGAGCACCCCACCAGGAGTGATGCAGGCGGCAGGGCTGGCCTTGCTCGACGGCCATAGATGGCAGCCGTGCGCTGTTGTGGGAAGGCGGCCCCGCTCTCTCCACAGCCTTGGCTTGGCCCCGGGCAGCCCTGGAGGAGCCGCTGGGAGCGACGGAGGAGAGGGGATGCTGTCTCCATCACCTTCCTTCCCCGTCCATCACCCGGGTGTCCACCACCCGTCCCTCCTCGCACTCCCTGCTTGTGTGAGGCCCCTGAAGAGGAGCAGGGACTGTGTCAGGGGTTGCATGAGGCTTGGCAGCATGTGCTGAGCATGCAGCTCTGGGGCGGGGCCGGCAGCAGCAGCTGCCTTCTCTCCTGCCCTGAGCAAACCCTCAGCCCACGACCATCCTGGTCCTTGTGGTGTGAGATGATGATGTTGGGGCAGGCTGAGCTGCCTCTGTCAGCGACTCTGGTGCTCAGGTCAGAGGAGGAATTCCCTACAGAAAGGGTTGTGGCCCTGAAGCAGGCAGGAATTCAGGCAGGTGGATCCCAGCCCTGCCTTCAGGCTGTAACGCTGGCACAGCCGGCACAAGCAGCCGCACTGGGAACCCCCTGCTTTCAACTGGCCTCTCCCACTGCTGTGGGAGCAAACCCCCCACCTCGATGCTCCCCAGCCCTGCTCAGAGAGGGGTGGCACAAGCAGCTGGGCAGGCTGGGGTACCCTGTCTCCCCTTTTCCTGACACTGGGGTCGGGCCAGGCTCCCTCCCTGCACAGGGGCTGTTTGTGGGCTCACGCATGGGGCGACCCATGGTTTGTGGCCAGGTGTGACGGGTGTTTTCTTCCTCTCTGTGCAGGAGCCAGGCATACGGGCAGGGCTGGAAGAGGTCAGCTACCTGGAGACAGGTAGGGCCGGCACGTGGCATGTCAGGAAGGAGGGTCCCATCCCGGCCGTGCTTTGGGGTCCTTGGGTCCAAACCTCAAACCGTGACCTTTCTGGTCCCTGGAGCGGGACATACACAGCCCTGCCTCGTGCTGGGGCACTCAAATAATGAGCCTGGCCAGCCCTGAGTGGGGATAGGAGACACTGCTGGAAAGGGGTGTCCCGGTGGCGGTGGAAGAGCTGTTTGGGCAGATCATGCGCTAACTGCTGTGTTTTGCAGGCTACTCCAAGGCGAAGAGTGGGATGGGAGGAGGCTATGCCCAGGAGTCTCCCAGGGCTGCCAGGTAAGGGCTGCTGGTGCTCTGTGGGGACACTGCAGGCATGTGCTGGTGACGTGCCCCTCCTGGGGGCTTCTCGAGGGATGGGGCTCTCAGGGCGGGGGTCTCTGTGGGGGTCAGGGGAGCCCTGTGCCACAGGGGCGGTGGTATGTGGGGCAGCACATGAGCGCCGTGGGCTGTGAGCAGCACTGCAGGAGGGGTCAGTTATTGTCCTGGTTGTTTCCTTTCCTGGCCCAGGGTGAAGAAGAACCTCCATGGCTGTCCCCACTCTCCCCCAGGGGATGCCGGCATCCGCCTGCAGCTGGTGGAGAGGGAGCAGGCCCTGCTCCTGGCGCAAGAGACCATCCAGGTGAGCCCAGCCTCCATCACCCCAGCCAAGCACTGTGCCCGTGGCAGCGCCGAGGCAGGGACAGACTCCCCTTGCCCCCCCAACCATCCTGTGACGGTGGTGTACACGGCAGCCCAAACAGGCGTTCGCTTCGTGCCATCAACCTCCCGGGTTGCTCCCTCCTGTCTCTACCTGGCTTCAGTGGCACCCTCGGGCCTGGGCCACCCTGGTGTTGGCTTTGCCATGGTCCAGCTGGCCAACATCTGGCTCGGGTGCTCCTCTGACGGCTCCAGGGCAGTGCTGGGCCACTGGGTACCGTGCTGGGTTTAGAGGACAAAAGTCTGCTCAAAACCAGGCTAGAAAGGCAGCAATAGCTTGGCATGGCCTGAAGATGTGGTTCTGTTCCTGCAGGCCTTGTGGCCTTCCACAGCAGAAAGTGTTTTGCAGACATGTATTGGGTAAAAGCCCTTGTAAAGCCTCTGCCTGCAGATCTCCGCCCCGCCCCCCCCGGGTGAACAGCTTTCTCTTTCAATCCTTCTTGCCTGGCCGTGCCCTCAATCTCTGTGTCACACACCCACGTCAGTCACATCAATCTCTGATTCCCAAATGTTCCCAATCCTCATCCTTTGTGTTCAGTCTTCCAGCCTGTAGTAATGCAGGTGATGCAGAACAGGCATCGCAGTGGCACAGAGTCTCTGCACGCAGCTTGCCGTGGGCCATGGACCGGCCCAGAGCTGCAGGCTGGGCCCCGGGCACCCCTAATTCCACCCTGGGCAGTGGGTGATTTTTTAAATAGAGCCTCATTCAGCACTGAGCCAGGGCAGTGGCTCCGTCTTGCCTAAAACAGGGGTTTTTCTGCTGGAAAACAACTAAGATGTAAAATTTTGAGAGAGGGGAAGGAATGTTGTGGAGCGTCTTGGGTGGGAAGCTGGTGGGGAGCTGGGACATCGAGGCCATGTTTTGGGGGAGTGCTTGCTCCATGCGGGTTGTGGGAGCAGGAGTAGAACCCCAAATCTGGCACTGGTGCTCACCTACCTCAGTTTCCCCTGTGGTTAAAGGTGGCTGATGCTGCTTGGTGACCCCAGCAGCCACATCAGCCTGGCCCCGAGTTCCCCATGTCCCCCTATGCCCCCCGTTCTTGCTGCTGGCTGTCAGGCAGGCCCTGGCCCCCCACGGGGCCCCTCTGGGGTGGATGGATGTGCCTCCCACCCCCCAAACCAAGCTGAGGGGGTGTGGGGGGGGCTCTGCTCAGATCCTGCAACTGAAGGTGGGGAGGCTGGAGCAGCTGCTGCACCTCAAGAATGTGCGGATAGACGACCTCAGCCGGCGTCTGCAGGAAGCCCAGTGCCAACAGCAGTGAGTGGACCCTCATCCGCCCAGCGGACCCTCGCCCAGGGCTGCGCCCTGCCTCCGTGGGAGCTCCTGCTGAGCTGGAAGAGCCGTCTTAGTGCCTCCCAGTTGCCCCAGTTCCCAGGACAGACTCTCAAGGAAAAAAGCCAGAGGTTAGAAAATGCAGGTGCAGAAGTAGGGACCCCGCACCCACCTCGGGGACCCCCCTGTGCCCACCGACGGCAACAGTCCCTCCTTCCTTTGCCTTGCATGTTGGTAATTAAAAAGCCCTGGGGGCCCTCCCTGCAAGGCTGAGTCGCTGCGGGGGTCCTGCCTGCCCCAGCCTGGGGGTAGTTATTTCCCAGCTGGTCGGCAGTGTGCGGACGCCGCTGAGCTGCGCGGGCCGGGGAGACATGCGCTGGCAGAGGCTGGAATTTAATCCCTTATCCAAAGCTCTTTGGGTCACCTGCAGCCTTTTAGGGTAAAAAACAGTTGTTTTTTCCAACACGTGGGTGTGTGGTGTGTCCCAGCGGAGCGGCGAGCTGGGCTCCGCGTGTCCCTTCCCACGGGGCTGAGCTGTGTGCGGCGTCACGCGTGCCGGAGGCAAGGACGCAGCTGGGGCTCCGGCAGCTCCCTGGGAACAGAGCGCCGCTGGTTTAAGCGTTCCGGCAGCTGGAGGCCGCGGTTGAAGCCAGGGCTGCCAGGGCAGGGGTCAGCTTAGCCCCAGGGGTGGGCCGTGTCCCCTGGCCCTGCGGCCCTGCCTGTGAGACCCATCCCTGCCTGGTCACCAAGCTGCCTGCCTGCTGCTCCCCCGCAGGACGGCTCTTGCCTGCGCTGGGGGACCACTGACTTCCCCCATCATTCCCAGGCGACGGACGTGCTCTTTGGAAGGGAACCGGTGGTGTTTTCCTGGCAGGGACGCGTCCCGGCTGCCTTTCCCACCCTCGACACCCCTGACAGCCAGCTCCCTCCATCCCTGCCGGTGCCTCGCTGTCCCCTCGGTGAGACCGTGGCCCTTCCCTGCGCTACGTCCCACCCTCAAAGGGACACGCAGGCCCAGACGGGGAAAGC
>NW_010511736.1:5101-5302 GCF_000687285.1 Phaethon lepturus
CGGAGTGCATGGCATGTCATTGCATGGGATGAGATGGCATGGGATGGCATGGGATGGGATGGCATGGCATGACATGACATGACATGGGATGGCATGGGATGCGATGGGGTGGGATGGGATGGCATGAAATGGGATGGAATGGCATGACATGGGATGGCATGACATGGGATGGGATGGGGTGGGATGAGCCAGCCCTGCCCA
>NW_010511737.1:0-242 GCF_000687285.1 Phaethon lepturus
ACTGCGCGCGTTGGCTTTGCAGTGCTGCGTGTGCCCGGGGCCGTAACGCTGTCGTTAGCTGCTCCTCCTCCTCCTCCTCCTCTCACCTCTGCTGGACGCCGGGCTGGGAGGGACGGGCAGCCTGGGTGCATTTGCTTGGGGTGGGCACAGGGTGGATGCAGGAGTGCCGAGCTGGTGCACCGGGCTCCCATCCCGGACCTGCCTCTGTGCTCCCGCTGTGCCGGCGGGGAGCGGCCGGCGAG
>NW_010511737.1:273-2618 GCF_000687285.1 Phaethon lepturus
ACACCTCGGGCGATGTGGTTATGCAAATACATAAATAAATAACTGTCCTGCTTATCTTCGCTATTGATGGTTGACGTGAGCGGATTGTGTTTGACCGCATCCTGGCCCTTGAATTGGCGACTGCAGGGCTGAAGTGGAGCTGAAAATCAGCCCAGGCGTTTTGGCAAGTGCTCAACCTGAAGTTACACCATCCTGCCCATCCATCACCGCTGGAGGGGCAGGGGTGCAGAGATGCCGTCGGCATGGCCGGGGCCGGGTCCAGCCCTGGGCAGCGTGGTGCTGGCGATTTCCCAAGGACGGGGGCCAGCCCTGCGGTGTACAGGGTCTGTGTGTGGGGTGGGGGCAGCCAGCCCATCCCACTGGGAAACCTGCCTGCCCCATCCCTGCTCCCTGCTCACCCCGGGAACACCCCTGCACCACGAGAGTTTGTCATGGAAGGAGGGAATTCTGTTTTTTTTTTCCCTGTACATACTGAAATATCAGAGAATTGGACACTATTTGTTGGAGTCCACTGTCTGCCTCCAAAGTTTCAGCCTTCATCTTACTGTCAGCCCATTTACTCCCAGTAGCAGCTTGATGCCGTATGGCTGGAGGAGTTTGCTACTTGGACGTCTTCCCTTGCACTGTGAGATAAGGCGCTGCGATGCCCCGCTCCCCGGCAGGCAGCCCCGTGGGAACGTACGGCTCCTGCTTCACGGCCACGGGAAGAGGTAAAACACGATGTAAGTGCTCGGTGTTTCGGTGATTAGTGTCTGCCTGCGTAACGCCTGCTGTCCCTGAGGACGGAAGATTGAGGAGTCTTCTGCCAGCCCCAGTTTGATCCAAAGTTTTGATGATTTTACTTAGACAGTTACTTACCTAGCTGTAACTGTTTTGCTGCAGGTTGGTGTATCGGTCTTTGACATTTAATTGTCCTGTGATGCTTGAGTTTTGGATTAGAGCCCCATGCATCCACAGTTTAATTTTCAACCACAGACAGGCAAAAAAGGGTTTTAAAACCACCTTGCTGCCATCATCTCGTACCCATTTGTTGTAATGGTTTAAATGTACTCGATGAGCATTGTTCTCTGCGGAATTCCTAACCCACATAGTGCAAAAGGAATATTTAACTCTGCTCAGGCTGTACAGTAAGGCGTTTCCTGTCATTAAAAGAGCTCTGCTCGTTTGGATAGCTCCTAGTCTAATAGCTACAGCCCCTCGGCCTCGTTTAACAGCCTCCGCGAGCTCTCGAGTGACGCGCTGTGTACAGCCGTACCTACGCCGCGGGATGTGTGCAGGAAATAATTAACACAAATAGTATCCAGGGCGTAAATCTTTTTAAATAGGGAATACGTTTGCTTTGATCCCACACAACGCGAGTCAGGCTGCGGTGAAACACCGCTGTGCGTCCTCCCACTGGTACCGGCCCCCGCCAGAGGCGGCAGCTGCGGGCACCCGGCTGCTGGTGCGGCAAGATGCTGGCTGTGCCTCTGATGAGCAAAACTGGGCGAACCGCTGGGAGAGACGGCTCGACAGCCCGCGGGCCTCCCTTTGCTGTAGAGAGGGGCTGATCATTACCTTGTCCGTTTAAAGAGGAGCAGCCGCAGCAGGCTGTGCTGCCCGCGCTGCCTTGGCACGCAGTGCCGGAGCTTCTGTGGCTCGGGGGCGGCCTCCTGCCGCCCCGATGTGCCACGCGGAGACTGCTGCTGAAGGATGTCCTTGCATCGGGCCGCTGTGCGTTCTCAAGCCAGGCTGGGATTTCTTACACTGAGTCCCCTGCTCCGCGGCGGGGAGAGCAGCCGGGGCTCCCCAGGACTGGTGGGGGGTCTCAGGAGGGGCTGCTGCTGCCTCCCCTCCTCTGTCCCAGGGAATCCCAGGGGAGCTCAGATGCCATTTGGGAACGACTTTCCCAGCCCCGGGCAGCTGATACTCTGCCCGAAGTGCTTTAAAAAGTCGGTAAGTAACGAAGCACCCTGCAAACTGGCTGGCGTGCACCTAACGAGCCCAGTTGCTCTGGGCAGCAGGGCTGCGTCTCACCCCGGTTACTAAGGGCGCAGGAGGTGGCCGTGGTACAGAGGGTGGTTTTCTGTCGTCTCCGCTGGACACCTCCCTGGGTGAGGAATGACCCTCCCAGGCCAAGCGTGACGTGGGTGCCATGAGCGGGTGCACTGATGTGCTCAGTTCTTGGTGTTTGTAGCTGTCACAAAGCTCTCTGTGATTAAGAACTAACACTTCACTCTCTCAGTTCCAGAAAAATCCATCGTAAATTCTGTTTTCACATCTCCCATTTTGCCAGAGCACTCGGATTTCTGGGCCCCTGGGCGCAGCTTCCTGGGGAAGCTGTGCTGTGTTCCCGCCGCGGCCAG
>NW_010511737.1:2679-3319 GCF_000687285.1 Phaethon lepturus
CCCCAGCGGGTGGCTGTGTGATGGGAGAGGGGAAAGGGGTGGGGGTTGCTTTGGAGGAGGACGGCTGTGCTGCTGCATTTCTGCCCCAGCAACGAGATTTGTCTGTCTTTTCCTTGTATACATTCTCCAAAGCATTATCATTTAAATGACAAGGTAATGTGAAACATTTGGCTTTTCTTGGCTATAAAATGCACATGGCAGAACTAATCAATTTCAAATGATCATCATCAAACCATTGCCACAGAAATAAAAAAAAAGGATTTTCCCATTTTCATTAGATGCTTGCATTGCTCTGAAGCGGCTCCGTGTGTGACATCTGCACGCTCGGCTGCCCTTCGGTAGCCTGGCCCCTCTGCCCGAGCAGGGCGGCACTGGGCTCACCGCCATGCAGTGCCGTCACTGGGAAGCTGCCGTGCTGGTCTGGGACGTGCTGGGGACACGTGGGGTGTACCGGCTAGTACTTTGACAACAAACAACAACAATTGTCGCTCTTGAAGCAATGCCCTGTGAGAAGAAGGAAGGGCTTGGCTCGGTCTCCCAGTGATGCCACGCGGCCAGTCTGCCGGGCTCGGGCTCCGAAGTCACCGTGCAGGTAACGGTGGTTCCCCCCGGGACGGGCAGCGCCAGCCCCTTGCACCGT
>NW_010511738.1:0-2500 GCF_000687285.1 Phaethon lepturus
GTTCGTCCAACCTGGCCCCGCACCCCGCTGCGGCCTGGGAACGCCGGTTCCTGCGCTAGGCCTCGGGGCGGCTGGGCCTCTGACCCCGCCGGAGGAAGAGGAGTCCCACCGTGTCGGGCCTGCCCTGGGCGCGCTTGTGTCACGGCTGCACCCCAGCTCAACTCTTGACGGCCCTTAAATGCGAGGAGGTGTGGGAGAAAAGGCCAAGGGGCAGATGGGAGGTGAACCCGGTTTTGCAGTGCAATGCACTTTGGTGTCCACGTTCAAAGCAAATAAACAAAACTACCCTTTTTTAGAGATAAATTTTTAGACCGCGACATAACGGTTATTAAATGCATTTAAAGGAAAAAGAAGTTATGCTATATTTTTAGGTTGGTATTTGACTTTTTTTGTGTGTAATCATTGAGTTTTTCTTTACTATTCTTACAGCTGTGCTGTATTTTCTGCAGAGACTATTAAGCAGTAACCTACCGAGGGTACATTTATTTTTCAACCTTTTCTTCCATTAATTACAATGAACCTATTTTTGGGGGGTTCCTTGGCAATTTTGAAAACCAATTTAATTTTCCAAGATTCATTCACCTGTTCAGCCCATTTATTTTCTATTCCTGCAACTAGGATGCTCTTAAAACATGAGGGCACACGTAACCCTTCACTTAATTCAATTTTGTGTTGATGTAATAGCCTGAGAAGAATAATAAGTTAAATCCACACTTTCCCTTTCTAATGCAATTGTTTAAAAGCTTACAAATCAAGTAGTTGTAATTTACAGCAGAATTACGAGGACTGAAGACACTGAATTAGAAATCTAGTATTCTTTTAAGCTGGCCTCTGAAAGGTGACTTCCTCATAAAACCAAAAGCAACGTGGCACTGAAATGGGGCTGTAAACAGTATTCTGGTCTAGTTTAGTCTGGGTTCAGGAGAAACCAGAGTTCTTGTGGAAATCACAAATTTGCAGCAGAGGAGCAGTTTGAACACACCGTATCATGAAAGCTGTTACTAATGATTCTTTCAGTTCTTAAGACTTCTGTCAAGTTGTCAGTGCAAACTATTTAGCCTCTACCTTGAAATTCCTGTGATACTGTGTCTTGTTTGGTGACCCTTGCTGTTTGCCATGTGTTATAAACAGGTTAAGAAAAATGTCATTCATTTCCATTTTACTCTGGGTTCTGAAAGACAGAATTAAAAAAAATTATAGAACATTAAATTCTTGAGTGATCTGACAAACATTGTATTTGTTGCTAATGTGTAAGCCACACAGTAGACTGCAAATATTATAAAGAGTTTTAAACAGAATTAATCCTGGTAACTGCCAGTGCCGCAATCTGTGTTTAGGATTCCTGTGTTCCAGAATAGCAAACAGGAATATTAATAGTTTGTTCCTTTTCAATATCTGATGACTTCGTAACATGTTATGTTGCTAAGTATAGGTGCCTTCTGATCGAATGAAGTGATTACATTACCTTAGAAACTGAGCTTTTTCTTATTTATTGTCCTTTGGTTCTGTCGCAGCTTGTATTATTGCTTGTACTCAACCCCTTCTTCAGTGCATAGGAAATTGCATGTGTTAAATGTGTTTTCCATCAGTCAGATTGGTTTCTTGAATAAACTTCACTTCACATGTGATTTGAATCATTAACAGGTCATCAGTATTTGGATGCAGTTCTGCACATACTCTTGTTCTGTACGGTTCTGTTTACTTCTCTGCAAGTAAATTTTCCAGAACTGGACATTCAAACCTTTCAATTGCAAATGAATTAACCTATAGTTTCCGTTCATGAAAGTGGAACGAGTTGGTGAACTTTAACGGAGCATGATCAATGAAATAGTATTCTTTGTGCTCTTGCTGGCTCCATGTTGACAGATTTGCTTCAGAGAACTTTACCCAAAGGTCTCATAGATATTACTGTAAATAAATATGATGGTTTTGTTCTTGGAGAGAGGAAAAAGAGCTTATTCCTTCTGAGGAATTTGTGAATTCCAGCATAAGTCCTTTTCATAGCACTTTGATGCTATTGTACTTCTAAATTTGTAAGTAGTATGCCAGGAAGATTATATGATTAAGGTGTCACTGTAGAGCTCAGAGACTTACTTACCCCTAAATCTTCAGCAGTGAATACTGTAATGCTAAAATTGAAAGGGACTTGAAAAGGAAAGGCTTATTTCACCTGAAAAGGCTTATTTGCTGACTGGTGTTGCTGTGCACTGTCCAGTGCAAAAGTGTGGGAAACTAATACTTGAAGATAGTTGAATGTCATACAGACTAAAAATCTTATTTTCTGTGCTTTAGGGAACAAGTGCAGAACAGGACAATCGCTTCAGCAACAAGCAGAAGAAGCTGTTGAAGCAGTTGAAATTTGCAGAATGCTTAGAAAAGAAGGTAAGTTGATTAGTATGAGATAGGAAGTAAGACACATGAATGGAAGACAATTTTCAATGGCATAATTTGGTATCAGATGGTACATACAGGAATGTGAGGAATGTCTTCTCTAAAACCA
>NW_010511738.1:7500-18829 GCF_000687285.1 Phaethon lepturus
GTATATTACTCTTTTTCTTCTTGAATTATTGTACCATGTTTTAATTCTTTTCACAGTTCTGGAGCGGGATGTCTAACATCTTGTCAGAGGATGGGCAGGAGCGTGGTCATTATAGGGAAATATCTTGGCAATTTCTAAAAATCTTACTCCAGGGGCTATGGTTTGTATGTGCTTATAAATTAAGTCTTTATTTTTAACAGTGATATCCCAAAAGCTCCTAAACCTGAACCTCCTGTACCAGAGGCTAAGGAAACCTCACCAGAACGTAATTCAAAGAAGGAGAGAGAGAAGGAGAAAGAGAAGACTCGTCAAAGATCCCCAACTCGGTCCAAGTCAAGGTCAAGATCTCGATCACGTTCTCCATCTCATTCTCGGCCTAGAAGGCGTCATAGATCACGGTCGAGGTAGGACTTCAATTTATCTTGATCGTGAAGGTTGAGAACAGAATGTTTTTTTTCTGAAGGTGCCACTCAATGTAATGTTCTCAGTTAAAGTAGTGATGTTTTTAGAGAGGTGTTGAGCTCTGGATGTTTTAGGCCAAATGAGAAGGATGCATTTAATGGTTAAACCTGTTCGGGAGTTGTTTTCTTCCTATCAGTTCATGAGAAGGTGCTTACAGTGACTAACACTGGAGAAAGAATGGGGCACTTACTGCTGAGTATGATACTTGTTAGATAGTGGGAATTGTGTAGCCTTCTTTTAGGAGATCAGTTTGATGCTGAAGATGATGTAAATTTTTTTTAACCTTTTTTGGATTGTTTTACTTCTTAGTAGAGAGGTGTTGGTAAACTTCAAAGCACTTGATTGTGTCTGAATATACTATCTGGCATCACAATCTAAATGCTACATTAATGTGATGCACTTGGAGAAAACCAACTTTACGCTCAGTGCCCTGAGGTTAAACTTCCTCAAATCTGGAAATTAGATAGCTGCTTTTCATTTGAATTTTTGATTGTGACAGGTCTTACTCCCCTAGAAGGCGACCAAGCCCGAGACGACGGCCATCTCCAAGGAGGAGGAGCCCTCCAAGGCGAATGCCTCCCCCACCCAGACACAGAAGAAGCAGATCCCCTGTGAGGCGGTAAGATTCACTTTTTTGAGACAACTGAAAATGTTAAACTTTGAAAGTTGAAGGGAACATTAGTTGAATTAGGAATGAGTGTTACCAGAATTACCTTGTTCATCTTACCTTGTTTCTGTCAAGTATATGATTTGAGTGATATAAAAACTGCAGTGTCATATTTCATAAGTGTCTTCTGGGGAAACATAATAGTAGCTGTGAAATGATTTCTTTTGAGTTGAAATAGTGATGAGAATTCCACCTTTTTGAAAAGTGGCAATTTCAGAACTTTAACTTCTTCAGATGGCTCTGGATAGCTTCCAGTGTAGATTGACCTGACATCTTTTATAACTTTTTTCCTTAAGTCTTCATACGTTTTTTTTCCTGCCTGGGGAAAAAAATTAGCACAGGTAACTGGATTTTACTTGTTGGGAGTTTTTAAATTATGACTTGCATTTCCATCGGATAAAATAAAAATTAAATTTTTAATGGAAATGTTTCTTCATGTTTTTTTACTTAAAAAAGTCTTCAAGGCCTGCTCTCTGCTGTTGGAGGTTACATTTTTGACAGCATAAGCAATTGTTCGAGTAGCACAGCTTTGAGTTGCCTTGCAAAGAAAATCTGTACTTATAGCAATGTTAAAATAGACATTTGTCTTCATAGGAAGAGAATAGATTCTTATCCTCTTCACAGGAAGAGAATTAAAGTGATGCTTCCTGTGTACAGCAGTTGTTCGTGGAAGGTGTTCCTGCCCATGTCAGGGGGGTTGGAACTAGGTGATCTTTAAGGTCCCTTTCAAGCCAAACCATTCTAAGATTCTATGATTTCTATGACAAGGTGATGACTTATTTTTCTGAGACTGTAAAGATGTTATTTTTGCACAGTTGCTGGGAAAACTGTGAAAACTATCAAACGTGTATGTTGCAAGATGTACAAGAGTTCCCTTTCAGCAAATGTTTATCTCACTCAAGGTAGGGTTTCTTTTTTCCAGGTTCTCAGGAATTCTGCAGCCAAAGGTGGATTCTGCAGGTACACAATTGCAACAGAACTTGCCACAAATTTTGCCGCAGAATTCTAGAGGCCCTACCTTTTTAAAATTACAAAGTAAAGATGAAAGACTAAAACATGAGAACAGATAGATTTATTTTGAATTGTTAAGTTGTCTGAAATTTTTACCTCCTGGTATAAAAAGTTTTTAGTGTACTTGCACCCTAAGCTCTTAAACAGATCTGTTCTGAAGATCATTAAATCACATGTGCTAACACAGAGAATTCTCTTTAACCATCCAGAAGTTAGAGAGCCCAAACAAAACTAATTGCTCCCAGGAGAAAAGCTTAGTTGTAGTCTGTAGATTGACAGAAAGCAAGCAAAGGTAACACTAACAATTTTTTTGCTCACTATGTAGTTTAAAAATATCTGTGACGGAATGGTTGTTGTTTTCTTCTTCTACAAACCAAGTGTTGAAGGCCGTCCACCGTGTTTTGGAAGCGCTGTTGTATGTGGCTCTATATGTGTGCTTGCAAACAAATGCAATTCTGTGTTCATGCTCAAATATTTTTAAGCTAACTAGTCAGAGTCTAATGTTATATTTGATTTACAGGAGAAGACGGTCATCAGCATCCTTATCTGGCAGTAGCTCTTCCTCCTCTTCCTCACGTTCCCGATCACCACCAAAGAAACCACCTAAAAGAACTGTATCCAGTCCTCCTCGTAAAACACGTAGGCTCTCTCCTTCTGCAAGCCCTCCTAGGCGGAGGCACAGACCATCCCCACCAGCAAGTCCACCTCCAAAACCACGTAGGTCTCCAACACCCCAGCAGTCAAATCGTGCAAGAAAAAGCCGTGGCTCTGTCTCGCCTGGCAGAGCATCAGGTAATCAAATAAATTTGTCTTCCAACAGCTTTATTGTTTTGTGCTTTTGTTTTCTCCAAGATGGTGTGTACAGTTTATATGAGCAGAAAAGCACTCAAGAATGTAATGAATTGCAACTGAGTTGTTTGACTTTGTCTTTTAGCACCCAAACGTAAGAGTACTGAGAAAAGAGAATCTCCTTCGCCAGCGCCAAAACCAAGGAAAGCAGAACTGTCTGAATCAGGTATGGCGCTCTCTTTTCAATGCTGGTTTTGGGTTGGGTTTTTAATGAAAGGTGCGTGACAATAAGGCAGTGATGAAGTGCTGACCCTCTTGATAGACTGACGTTGAAAGCAGGAGTTTTCAGAAGTATAAAGATGATCATTTATACTGCCTCAAACACTTCTATCCAAGTGTTCTTGGAAAAAAGCTCAGCCAAAGTGCATTCCAGACCCGATGTTATCTTAAGATTTTGGGGGGGGCGGGGAGTATGCTTGATGATCTACTGTAATCTGACTTTGCTTCTGCCTGACTAAGGTGAATTTGTATCTTTGGTTTAAATATTCCATCTATGTATGTACCTTTTCAGAAGAAGATAAAGGAGGTAAAATGGCTGCAGCAGACTCTGTTCAACAGAGGCGTCAGTACAGAAGGCAAAATCAACAGTCTTCATCCGGTATGGATGAGATAAATTTCCTAAAACTGGATTGTAGTTTACTTTTTCCGGAAGTAGTTAATATTAAATTCAAATACCAAGTAAAATTATTTGCTATGTGCATTGCAGTGCTATTGTAAACTTAGTTACAGATTTACCACTCATAATGATGTTACTTTAATAACTGCTCATGAAGAATAAAGTATAACTTTTATATTTCTTGCTAATGGGTTCACATCTTCAGAAGCTGCACTTCTAAACTCTTAACACCACACAGACAAATATTGTTTGCTATGGATTACTTAATTTGTTGTTGCAATAGGTTATTTCCTAATATTATGGATTCTTGTATGCTTGAGATCAGTAAATGAACTTGGACTTGGTATAAGTTTTTTCCACTTAATGTTTCTATAGGTTAACTGTAGTTCACTTTTTTAAATTACCTAGCTAGTGAAATTTTAGGTGGACAGTTAGGTTGCTGCAAGTATTTTTACCCAGCTTGGATGGATTTATTTATCACTTCAACTGCTTTTAAATAGAGGCTTCTTATTTTGTGGGAGAGGAGGTTAGTAGTTTAAACTGCAGTATAACCCTATCAGGAACTACCGTGTTAACAGTGTCATGAGAATAATTTTCCAGAGAGTGATTCTTCTACATTTACAGATTCTGGTTCTTCATCTTCATCTGAAGAGGAAAGACCTAAAAGATCCAATGTGAAGAATGGGGAAGTTGGTAGACGTCGACGCCATTCACATTCACGCAGTCCATCACCATCTCCACGAAAACGACAGAAGGAATCCTCCCCTCGGTAATTTCTTAAGTTGAATGTAACTGCCGCCTTTTTTTTTTTTTCCCCCTAACTTTAGCTATTGTTGCTTACGTGCTATGCAACTGTCAGCAAATACACTAAGAGAATTAGTCATGTCCAGTTTGCTCAATCTTGTTTCAACGTTGCATTCTTGTTACGCTCATTTGATAAGAATTACTCTGAACTTTATTTGAATATGTTGATTTTTGCCTCAAATATATGGTAGATAGATTTGTTTTGTTTTGTTTTTCCTCCACTGCTATCAGGATGCAGATGGAAAAGAGGTGGCAATCGCCAGTGATGAAAAGGTTGGTTAGAAATTAATCTGTTAAATAGGATTTACATATAGAAAATAATTTAGACAGGCTCTCATTTATTTTGTCATAGGTAAGTACTTGCCATTCTTTGTCCTTGCACACTCGAAGTAGTAAGGTGAGGCAAATTCAGACTGATGTGTTCCTTAATGTGTTGGATCTGGAACCATTTCACTGAAAAAAAAAACAAAACCAAAACAAACAAACAAAAAAACACCACCAAAAAAACCAAAACACCTGCTCTGTCTCCTTCATTGCTCACTGTTTGTTAATTCACATAAGCCTGTAACAGCTAATAACGTTATTAGCATCTTACTGATGCCTGAAAACACCTAAATGCTTCCGGGGTTTTCTTATTCCATATACACAGATTTGAAAGAGGGGTGAGCATTACTTTGTATTCTTGCTGCCGTTGACATTCTGACTAAAAACCCTCCTGTAGACTTGCAACAGGCAATTAAGACCTTGACGTTCTGGGTCACAGATAATTGGAATGTTTAAATGTCTCATTCCTCAATTCATTAGATATTTGGGACTACTAGTAGTAGACAAGTAGTAGACTAGTAGTGAACACCTACTTTATTTTTTCTTATGTAGGCTGTATTGTTAACACTTTTATTTGTGAAATTGTTTGCTCTATGTTGATCTCAGAATATAGGAAGATGCAGGAAGCTGTGTGCTTCATGGGTTTATTTATCTGATACAATGACCCTCGTGAGCCATCTGTAACTAAGACCTGGCTAGAATATAGTCGCAGCATACATAATGGTGTATGAGATCAAGTATGACTACTTCTAAAAATGCTAGATCATTCTAATTATGGATCTTGTCAAACAATTCTATGTAAAACAGACTGGAATTCAAACATCTTAATCTGTTTTGCAATATACTAAATTTACTTGCTGCCTATTTTCAGATCATAAAAGAATGTTGTCTTTTGGAGCAAACTCTTATTTATAAAAATAAATATGTAACTTTCTGCCTTGGAGAACAACAGCCAACATATTTGAAATAAAATCTCAGCTTATGTAGATGAACTTATTTGCTTTTTCATTATTCTCATTTTTCTTTTGTCCAGTCATTTTATCTTTATTGCTTTTAAAAAAAGGGAATGTTTTACTGTACAAAATACCAATATTACTTTCCTTTAAAAGTCTAAGAAAGTATATGTTTGATAAAAGTATCCCCTCCCAGAAGTCTGTTGTAAACCTTGCAGAGCAGAAAATGGCTGATTTTATGAATAATTTTAATCTAGATAGCTGCTGTTTAACAACGACTCTGATTTTTCTCTGTATTTCAAGAAATAAGTTAATTTTGGATTTCAGGTCCATAGGTAAATGCTGTTTTTCAGGAGTACAGTTTCACACTGTTTCGTCTGATCTGACTTCAGACTGCTGCTGAACGCAGTTTTGTTCTGCCTGACACAGTTGGGCATTCCCAGTTCCTCCTTTGTGTTGGATCTAGCAGTCTTGTTACTGCATGATGACAAAGAGATGTTTTTGTGGGATTATTCTCCTGGTGGATCAGTAAGCTGGTCTGACTCATTAGATTATCACTAGATTCAGTGCAAGGGAAATGGCAGAAATGAGCTTTCAGGAGAAGAAAATGGGAGAGAGTTGGGCTTCCAAGATGCAAATAGACCAGGTTAAACAGAATGTGAAGTTCTCATCACTGCTGCAGTGGGCTCTGGGAATTACAGTAAAATATTTGTTGTCTCACACTAATTTTTTTCCATCAGTGGTTCAAACAGTTTCATTTTTAAGTGTATGAACAAGATGATTTTGTATAGTGAAAGCGGAAGAATAAAAAAGAATCTCATGGCTCAATTTGCAACTTCTCTGAGGAATCCTTTTATCTCTTTAGCAGGAGGAGGAGAAGTCCATCGCCCCCACCAGCCAGGCGGCGACGCTCTCCGTCACCTGCCCCTCCTCCTCGGCGGCGGCGGTCACCTTCATTACCTCGTCGAAGGTAGCGTATTGCATTTTTGTCATGAAGTCGGTTGCTCTTGGTTTGTTGACTTTCCAACTATGACGTGTAAAAAGAAATGCCATGGTTAAGGAAACCAGTCCCTTGATTCATAGCTTACTGAGGGGAATATAGGGGTTTTTTTCTGTGGCAGGTGTGTGGCCTGGATATCATTTGCAGAAGTTTGGTATTAAATACAGTTTAAAAGAATTTAGAGGAATTTTTTCCTTTCTTTGGGTGAATTGCAAAACACTTGTAACTAATTCACATGCCTGTGTGGCACCTGAACATCTGTTTTCCTTGTAGGTCTCCATCACCACCGCCACGCAGACGCTCACCTTCTCCACGGAGATACTCTCCACCGATACAGAGGCGATATTCTCCTTCTCCACCACCTAAGAGAAGAACAGCTTCTCCTCCTCCCCCACCTAAACGAAGGGCATCACCTTCTCCACAGTCAAAACGCAGAGTCTCCCATTCACCACCACCCAAACAAAGGAGCTCGCCAACTGCTAAAAGGCGTTCACCTTCGATATCTTCCAAGCACAGGAAGGGGTCTCCTCCCAGTAGGTCCAATCGAGAAACACGTTCTCCACCACAAAACAAAAGGCATTCACCTTCACCACGGCCTAGAGCTTCTCATACCTCTGCAAGCCCACCGCCACCACGAAGGGGAGCTTCAGCTTCACCCCAGAGAAGACAGTCTCCATCTCCAAGCACGAGACCCATCAGGAGGGTGTCGAGAACGCCAGAACCTAAGAAGACAAAGTAAAAATATCCATCTTTATTGGTGGTGGTTTTGTGAGGAGTTTTTTGTTTGTTTTGTTTGAATGCAGTGGGAATAGCTAGGCAGTCACATTAAAATAGTTCTCGTATATCTTGAGCCTGCTCAAGTGTGTGTGGCTCTGTTTGGCATTCACTGTCATAACATTGATTTTCAGAAGTTTATTAGATTGGAAGCATCTGTTAAAATAAAGTGCAACATGGGGAGAAGCATCGAAGAGGCTTTATGTAGATGTTTGAGGGGTCTTTTAATAGCCCAACAAAGCACTGCAACCGAGCAGGTGAAAAGAAGTTTGAGAGAAGTTTTGTGTCTAGCTTTGTGTAAAAAAAAAAACCACAAACAACCAAAACTTTCTCTTATTTTAAAGTTAACTGCAGAAGAGAACCAACGCCTCATTAGCTCATAAATTATTTCATAAGAGATCATGGAAGACAAAACATTTAGAATGTTAGCAGTTTTCTTTAGTGTGATGCTGCTCTTACGAGCAGATAGTCAAAGGTATGGTGGTGGTTTATTAATTCAGAAACAAAATGTAGCTGAACATGTCTCGCACCCTTTCTTCATTGGATAATAAAATAGCATTGCTATTCTGTTGACTTTTAATGTGGTTATAAATCAGTCATATCAGAAGAAAGGGAGCAATCGTTTCTGAACAACAATAGTAGTATTGTTTAACAGGCTATTACGTTGCAATATCCTTTGGCATTACGCATCCACAATGGTATTAAGATTGTTTTCCCATTGTAACACATGCCAGCAAAGTAGCTAATAATTTTTTTATGTGGCAGCTTAACTGAGTTATAAGCACATATGTTCATTTGGCGCTCTTGTCAATTTTTACTTTCTTGTTTTGTCTCTTATCTCTAATTGTGGCCCTTCTATTTTTAAGGGCTTCCACGCCGAGTCCACGGTCTGCGAGACGGGTGTCTTCATCACGGTCTGCATCAGGATCACCTGAGGCAGCACCAAAAAAACATCAAGGACCTCCATCTCCTACTCGGTCTCGTTCTCCTTCTGCAAACTGGTCACCTGCAAAAAAGGCTAAAAGCCCGACGCAGAGCCCATCACCTGCAAGGGTATTTGTTTGCTAATAAAAGCTATACTGTTTTGGGTTATATAGCAAGTTATTTTCCTGAAGACTTAGTTGCTGAACAGCTCTAAGCTCGTTCACATGGATTAAAAAAAAAAAAATATCCTTGGAGTGATTTCCACCCCCTACCCCCCAGTTACAAATTGTTTTTAAGAGGTTTTTAACATAAATTTTTCAAACTTAACATCTCTGAGTCTAGAAAAAAGAGCTATTAAATACACATTTTAACTTCTGGAAGAAAAGACTGTCCACCTTCATGGTCTACAAAGTGAGATGGTCTTATTTATGCTTGGCAGTCTTGCGTGCAAACTCAGGCTATTCCTAATAGGAACAGAAGAGATTGTCTGGCATCCTTATCTGTTTAACTAAGGTGTTTCCTAGGGACACTTCCAGTCTTTGCCAGAGGAGTATTTGAGGGAGTTAGACTCCACCTGCAGTATTAATTTTTATGAAGAGGCTTGCCTGTCATCGCTGTGATCAGCACATGGAGTTGGCGTGGTGTTATGTTCTGGTTTGAGACACAGCGTGAGCCGTGTGTTACAGCATCTTTCTGGCATTGCTTCTGTCAGTTGGTTGGGAACGTGACTTTTCCCCGAGTTCTGAAGACAGTGTTGAGTTTATTTGGTTTCAGATGTTTTGCAGTCCATTCAAATTTCCCAGGATGGTTGTGGGCTTGTTTTAAAGATATTTTGAAGCCTTAGGAATGAGTTGTGTAATACCTGTTGAATTGTTTGTTACAGAATTCGGATCAAGAAGGGGGTGGAAAGAAGAAGAAGAAAAAGAAGGATAAGAAGCATAAAAAGGATAAAAAGCACAAGAAACACAAAAAACATAAGAAGGAGAAGGCTGCAGCGGCTGCAGCAGCTGCTGCTGTGGCTGCAGCAGATACCACCTCAGTACAGGAAGACCAGGAAGCAGAGACAGAACCCAAAAAGGTAGGAGTTTGGTACCTAAGTTTTACTTTTTAAGAGCCCAGTATAAGAAAATAGATGGAGATGAGTGTACACCATGCTCTTGCTGTTCTAAACAGCAGTCTTCAGAAACGGTACTTAGTGCCTATGATTTTACTTGATGATTTGCAATATTGGGAGGGCTGCAGCCTGGCTTAGCTTACAGTGTTTGAAGAAATGCTTTATCTTTGTTTGAAGGAGACAGAAAGTGAACCAGAAGACAACCTTGATGATCTAGAAAAACACCTGCGAGAGAAGGCACTGAGATCGATGAGGAAGGCGCAAGTGTCACCACCATCCTAGGCTGAATCCTTTGATACAATGTACATTTTATTTGGTTTGTACTCAGAATTCAATTTCAAATTGCTAAATGTGTTTGAGCTTTAGAATATAACATTTGTTGTAATAATTGCTAGGTTGAGGTTCACCGTGTACAAAGGGCATGGATTTACATTACAAAAGGTGTCCACAGTGTACTAGTGACATTCTTTCATTGACAGTCAACATAATTTCATTTAGAGTGAGACTTTTTAGAAGCAGTAGGAATTTGTTTTGAAGGTTTTAAACATGACCGTCAATTCCCTAGTTTCTTTGAAATTCAACAAAGCCTTTAGCATAATTTGTGAGGGTCTCATTTGACTTCTTTTGTATCCACTTACATTATGCTACTAACCTTTGTGGTTTGTAAGCTCGCCCAGAAGTAAAACCACTGCAGAATTACGAAGGAAGTACATATATTTTAACGCTTTCTACTGTTGCCTGTATAGTCTCCATTAAAGCGAATCAAGAATAGCAATTTAGAATGGTACATAAATGAAAGCATGTTGTTTACCAGGACACTGTGGGTTTATATTGATGTAACATGTTGATTTGGAACACTGGAATTTCATTTGTATTTTTATGTTCTTTTTTTAAAGGGCAGTTTCCATGATCAGCAGTCCCAGAAAAAAATTCCTTCAGTTACATAAATTTTGTTTGTGAGATGTCGTTGCCCCATTCATAAATCTTGTCTCGTTACGGTTCTTCTGGATGGTATAAGCAACTTTCAGAGATGTGGTCTTTGAAAGTTTGAGGAACCTGAACTTTGGATATTGTCATGTTTTCACTGTTTTTTGTTTTTGTTTTTTTTTTAACTAAAGCTATATAAAGCTTGTGGATTAAACGAAATAAATTTCTAAATTTAAACAGATGTTGGCTATTTTTATATGAACATTTACATTTGCTAATCAGCTTTCTTTTGTACAGGGTTAATGAATACACAGATATGAAAAAGTATTTGATCCAATATGCTGGCTTCTGAAAAATTGGGGCTTTTGTTGTTTTTAACTGTCCTGGGGTAGCAGAAATAGCCCTTTGTTAGTTCAGTGATGCTCCCGTTGTGTCTGGATTGGTGTTCTTGCAAAGCAAGAGTAAAACAGTCTACCTGGTCAGCACTCTCTTAGGATGGATAAGCTTAAAACAAACCAACCAACCAAACACTTGCTGGTGAAAATTGCTTGTCACCGCAAGTAAAATGTTTCAAGGTCCTGCAAAAAAATAATGGCAGGTTTGCATTAACTTAGTTAACAAGCTTTAGTCATGTAAACACTGGTTTTGAACGCTCATCTAAAGAGTCCTGATGGCTTGCTGCCTTTTTCATAATCATATTTGAGACTTGCTGGATTGCTGCTGTCGAATTCTTTTAAAAATTCAAGCTCTGTTTCTGAAACCAAGTCAATTCTGAAGTCTAAGGTTCCTCTGGAAGGAGGAATAGAACATGCTTTTGAAAATTTTTGTCCTGCATCTGAAGTAGATGTGATGTGCACAATTAAGTGTAGATATTTGATTAGTCTTTTTACTTGACATCGTGTAG
>NW_010511738.1:18860-24087 GCF_000687285.1 Phaethon lepturus
TTGAAATAAAACAAGTATTATGTAGATACTGGATGGAAGGGGATATCTTTAAAGTAGCTTCCTTCTGCACTTCCTTATATGCTGAATCTTTTGTTTCTTAGCATAAGTATACATTGTATGCTAAAGTGCTTGTAAAATTAGTTCAACAACACTTGAATGTTGATTATCATCTGTTATTAAATGTGTATAATAAATTCCAAGAACTTTCTGGACAAACACATTTTTAAAAGTACATCTGAGTGAATTTGGTGCTTATGAAACTACAGAACCTAACGACATATTGTGCTGTCTCATTGCCTCGTTCATTATTTCTTTTCTTGTGGTGTTCCTTGGCAGCACAGCTGATTCTGAACTTCAGTCTTAAAAGACCGTACGTGTGCAGTCGTCACAAGGAGTTAATGCTTCGTTCTTTATAATCTGAATCTTACTTCTATCTGGGTTTTGTGACCTCTGTGTTCCTTTTAATCTTGGGACTAACAAGTTCTTTAAATATACTCAGTACCTGAGTCACTGGCTGCTTATCTTCCCCTATATCTATTTTTCATCTCCAGCCTCCAGGACTGCGCTTTGATAAAGGACTTCACGTTGATTTTTTTGAACAGGTTGTGAAGGAAGGCCGGACTTTCCCAAGGCTGTCAGGTGTTTCCCCCTCCTTTTTCTGTGCTTTGGAGTTTCTATTGGTAGGTGCTTCTTCCTTCTCTTTTTTTAAACATCCCTAAAGAATGGTTTAGGTTTAAAAAGAGCAATTACATAGCTCTTTAAGAAGAGTATCACTTCTAAATTGTGTTTAATATTTTAGTTCCTTCCGACTTAGGCGTTCATTCAAATACTTCCTTTGCCTTCAAAACCAGTCAAGTGATAGTAGGCCTTCTCGTGTCTTCTCATGAGCCGTTACACTGGTCCTTGCTGCTCTGAGTACTGTCGCACAGATACTTTGTAGGACAAATTCACTCCGCTGGGATGAGAGCCTTTAGCATTCGTGTCTGTACGGTGAAACTGTGTCCTGGTGAACTGTTGACTTGCATCATTGAATTCCTCTCCTGATCCTCTGTAATAGAGATCCTGTCATCCAAACCCAGCCTCGTCTGATCTGTTCACCACTCGATCTTCGTGGTTAACCTCTTATCTCGTGTTTCTCAAGCCTTTCATTTGTAGTTGTGCTGCTGTAATTCAGAAAGTAACCATGTGGGATGCCTTGTGCAACATGGCAGAACCTCTGCTGCATGAATCTCGCTTGCTCTTGTTATTCTGAAACTGCTAATGTAGGTATGTTTGTTAATTGAGGCTCCCTTCCTGAAATGACAGCTACATGGGTTTAGGTAAGGGACTCGCTGGAATAACTAAAGTAGGGAGAAAAAAAGTTTAATTGAACATTAATTATTTTGCGTAAAAGTGAGTCCACAGGAGTGAACGTAAGGATGAAGTGAGTCACCGGCAGGTCAGTATCTGTAGTCCAGAATAAAGAAAGATGGATTTGTTGTGTCAACAGACAGGACAATAGCAGGTGTGCAATAGTTTGAAGTTTATAGAAACTCAGTGTTGGATTACTAAATCCCTCCACTTGTGTGACTTTGGAAATTTGCCTTGGGGGTTCTGTGTGGACCACCTTCCTGAGCTTCACCACTGCAGTTTCACACTCTGAAACCAATTTATGAATTGCCTTAATGTTCAAGGACAAAGACCGTAGACAATGTTGAGTACTCCCTGAAAACTGGTGTAATCTTGAATGATAAATAACAGCACTAAGGCGGAGTTCTGTGCGCAGAGCCATGACTGTAAAACTTCCGTGCATTAAAGCTCATAGTTGCTCAGCTCTGCGTGGTCTGATGCAAATTAATCCTCCTGCAGGACTGGCCAAGTGCAGGCTGTGCTGGGAGGTACATTAACTTGGAGGAGCAGCTTTAACATCACGTGCATTTTTGCACTCTTGCCTTCATTCCTCAAACGTCAAACGTACGAATACGTGTGTTTCGGTATAAAAAGTAGTGCTCTTGGAAGAGTAGCTTTCAGGCATTGGACTGTATTTTGGTTGAGCTTCATTTCAGCTGTCCCTTGTGATAACTTATGTTTTAGTGTAGGATCATCTGCTCATAAACCCTTGAATCATCTGCTTAAAGTCCGTTTAGTTAAAGTCACGTAACTACCCGGCAAGGCAGTCGCAGCGCTGGCAACACCTGACATGGACGACTTCTCAGCTGGGGTCCAAAGCTGTAGTAGAGACTTTGGCAGGCGGGGGAGAACTGCCGCTCCTTAGAGCGTCATCTTCCCACGGGGCTCTCCAGCTTCCTTCACTTTGCTGATTAGCACCTTGGTTTCCCTCTTGTACAATTTTTTTTTTTCTCCCCTGTCACGTTCACAGAATTTTCCAGTGGACTTGTTTGTTTCTCTTGATCGTGTAATAAATTACTGTGAAAGTAGTGTATCTCTTTAATAATCTTTCTTACTATCCTTAAATCTGAGAAAAATGGCATAGGCAGTTATGTATTTCCAGACTTTAATCAACAGTTTGACTTTTGGACTTTACTTCAGCTCTCCTAGAATGAGTTCAAAGAGGTCGTCACTGCTTGAGTCCATTCGGCTACGGCATGAAGCAAGAAGATGGAGACGGTTGCCCACCCCGGTGGCTGGCTGTAGATGATGTCCTGTAACAGTGACTCTTACCTCAGCTCTTTGTGTCTCGGAAATCAGATAGCTAGCTGCTTAAAGTACAGCAAGAACGTCGCCTCTTTCCTGCTGTATTCATCCTGGAATGCATAACGTACAGCAACTGTTGTTCTTGTAACCCTGTTGTCATTTCAAGCTAGGTTCTGGTTGACTGATGGTTTGCCTTGTTCAGGTTTAGTTCTGACTTGACTCGGTAGCATTTCCTTCTAGGAAGAGTGAAGCTTAGCTAACATCCATCATGCTTGAAAACCTTATGGTCCACTTGTGATAATTTGTGTTTGCTTCCTTGGTTGCCTGGAGGCAATCAGCAAGCAAATACGTGGGCAAGTTCTTTATATGCCCAGTTCTTGTGTGTGGATTAAGCCTTGGGAAGATGGCCGGGAAGAGTGGGATCTAATTTAACTGACTTTAAAATAGTAGAACAACCAACACGCAGCTGGAGGTGATCTTTGTTCAGAAGGCTGGTCCTCAGTTAATTCACTGTAGATTTATTAGTAACACGTTTGGCTGTTTTTCAGTGTTGGGAGTTACCTACAGAACTCTCCGCTGGGGTTAACTCGAACGCTGGGTGTGCTGTATAGATTTAGCAGCTGAAGATGCTTATGGGAAGAGAGATTCGACTTCGGGGATCTGTGTGGTTTTACCTTTAAAGAAAAGCGTTTTGGGTTTTGCCTTAAGCGTAAGCTGTGGTTATTGTGGGGCCATGCCTTTTGGGGTATCCTCGGAGAAGCCGCTTCCCCCGGCTTGCACGTGCTTTTGGGTGGTGGGAGCAGGAAAGACCACCTCTCTAACTGGATTCTGCCATTTAAAATTAGATTTAAATGTGTTTCAAGAGGAATCACCGTTCAAAATGTTATCTGTTAAAGTCTAACTTAGAGTTACCTGTTAAAAAGTTATTCACTGTAGAAACTTTCAGAAAAGGGCACTAGAAGATGGGCACGAAGCCTCATTTTTAAGAACATTGGTGCAGAAGTTGAGTCCATGACCCAAACACGCAAAGATTTTGGCGTTTCGGTGGGAGAAAAGTGTTATTAATGTTTTAAAAATAATTTTTAAGTAGGGATTGTTCTTCACTAAGAGTTTAATTTCTTCACGATGTGAAAAGGAAAGAGGGCTGGACGCCCTTGCTCTGTTCACGAAAGCCTCAGCTCTTGACGCCCACTAACGAAGCACAGATGCACAGCGTGGCAAAGCGCTGAACAGTTTTCCAAAGAAAAATACTGAAAATACACCAACCGTTGCCAAAACTGTTTTAACCTCTGCACGCGTTGAAGGAAGAGGTGTGCTTTGTGCTGTCTTGAACTTGGAAAGAACAGCAAGAAAGTACAAAAAGCAAAATTCCCCAAACGGATTCAATTCCAGGCAGTGAAGCAGCAGCCTACCAAAACCAAACCTACCAAAATAGCATGGGAATTGCTCAAGTGTTCAGCTTTTGAAGAGGGGAATGGCTGTTAAAATCATCAGTCATTGCAAAACAACCCCCAAAAAAGTTCTCCTCTCTCTTTTGTTTTAATTAACTTTCACCTAAAGGCCATTCAGGAAAATAATGACTAAAAATTGTTGTTGTAGTCAGGGAAAAAAAATAAGATAAGGATGTATTTAACAAAATCTGAACACATGTATGTTAACCATGTGTGGTAACAGCTTAAAAGTGCACAGGGGTGATGTGTCAAGTTTACAAAAAATAGCCTCAAATTTAGAGTCCAGAGACCATGGAAGCGTAAATCCCACGCTTAAAGGTTATGCCAATTACCTTCCTTAAGAAAAATGAAACTACAAATGCAAAATAGGCTAAAACTGATTTGCTGAAAAGATGTTTCCTCTCTGCCAACTTAAACCAGGATTAAAATTAGTGATTTAAATTAATTCAGGCAGGCTAATAAGAAACATTGGTTCCACCTCTTCCTTCCGGAGCAAGATAAAGCCAGGAGCTCGCAGCCTCCTGCTCGAGCGGAGCCCGATGTCTTCACGGCTGATGCTTCAGGAAATTCGGTGCTGGCAGCTGTTGGAGACGAGAGAACAGATGAGATAGAGACAACCCAACCCATTAGGGTAATTTCTAAGTCTGGACTAGCAAAGCCAGCTCTGGCCCCGCGTACAGTGGGGCCAGTTAATTAAATTTTATATCTTCCCTTCCCATCTGCAAGCGGGTTTGCCTGGATTTCGCCAGTCGGGGGGTGAACCGAAAGCTGTTCTTAAGGGAGAAGGATCACGGCCAGTTTGTCACGGAGCTAAAAGTACTACGGGAAAGAAGGGTGGGGTTTTTTTGTTTTTTGTTTTTTTCTTTTTTTCCCAGCCTTTCATTTAAAAATATGAGCTGCAATAGGCTTCCTGTGAGGTTTGCCGGTGTCTTGTATAGCCGAGAGAGGGCTGTGCCCGAGCAGCAAACAGGTATCGCCGGAGCCAGCCCGAGCGTCCCGGGGAGGGAAATGCTGCGAAAACGCTTCCTTAGCTGGGAGTGTCGTATTTTGTGACGGGAGCTGGCCGGCTCCCGGGGCAGGGAGTCAGCGTCCGACGCCCTCGTTGGCGGCGTGAAACTGGGATTAGAGGGCACGGTGAGTCA
>NW_010511738.1:24199-24418 GCF_000687285.1 Phaethon lepturus
GGAGCGCGCCGGCTCCCAAACCGCGGCCGGCGTCGGCGCTGGGAGCGCAGCTCCCCGGCAGTTCGGGGAGAGGATTTGCCGGGGGGGGGATGACTCTGAGCCTTCAGCGCAAGGTGTTTTAATCACGAAGTAATTCTCTTCGGAGGGCGTATTGCGGCACATGCCTCAAGAATGGTGTTTTTTGGGGCTCAATGCCTCGGGGTCCGCACGGCGAACGCC
>NW_010511739.1:0-2117 GCF_000687285.1 Phaethon lepturus
TGCAAAGCAATAGCTAGACTAACAATTTTTTTTAATTTTTTTTTTTTAATTTTTTACTTCTTCCTGCCCCGCTGTATGGAGTCGTGCGCTCTCGTGCTTGAGTTATGGCTAAAGGCTAAAGGTTAAAAATGTAAATGGATAATGTCGATAGCCCACATCTGTTTTACAATGTAAACAGAAAAGAAAGTAATGCACAAGGAGAGGTTGGTTTATGAAGAGGTTTGCTCAGGACACTGCCTAGTGCCTAACAGACGTGGGGTGCGTGTTACCCTTGTGCCCGGGTCTCGCCTCACCCTCCAGCTCCTTTAATTAAAATTTAAACTCCTTGGAGGCAAAGCTGTGCCTTGACGCCCGCATGTGCCATCAGCAGCCCGGGGGAGCCTGTAGAAACCGCGTTAATCAAATCAGCACAGCAATGAATGTAAGGTTGTTTCTATATGTGACAGCCCTGTATTTTCCTCCCAGCAAGTCCGTCCACGTCCTTGATGCATGGGTGCGTTTTGGTCTTGCCGGGCCTGGGAGTCAGCAAAGTTACAGGGAACTGATGAATTCGTACAAGTAGGAATAAATTGTTGGTTTCAAACACGGAAGGACTTTTTTGTCGCTTCCAGGAACGTCTGTGAAGGAAATGTTGAAATAAGGGGGATGCCTGGTGCTAGTGCACCTCAAAAGAGTGGAGAAATACCGCAGCTTCTTCGGGCAGAACATGGTCACCAGCGCGAGGGACGCCTGGAAGCAGGAAAACCCTTGGAAATCTTGGGCAAGTTGCTGGGGTTTTGGAAAGGCAGGTTGTTCCTGGGGCTTCAACACGAGCACTGCACAGGCCAAGGAATCGCAGCAAACTCTTCCGTGTTTCCGCGGCGCGCGGGCCGGTGCCGGCATCCCACGTGTTAGCAGCTGTGCTGTGGGCCAGCGAGCGGCGGTGAGAAGAGGGCTGCAGCACTTGGAAGTGGCAGAGGTCTTTTTAGGGAGCAGGGCTTAGAGATGCTCCTAACTCGCCTGCTACGAGCTCTCCAGAAGCCACGAGGCAGAAACCAGCTCTGTGTACCAATGAGCGACCAGCCACAGAGGTTTTTCTGCGTTTATCTCCAGCTTTAGATTGCAAAACACTGGATGTTCCTAGAAACCTCCTGAATATTCACAGAAGGGCTAATTCTCCACGTACCGCTTCGGGCGCCTCTGAAGCCCTCCAGACCCTTGCTCAGGTGCTGAGGAGCCAGACCTGAACGTTCCCCCCAGCGAACGCCCCAGGATGCTGGGAGCCAGTGCCGAATGCCTCCCGCCCCTCCGAGCGAGAGCCGGCTGCGGGGCTGGGCTGAGCACCACGCTCTCCGGGGATCTGTCTCTTCATGTGCTCATCTGCTTTATGAACGGGAACACCAGTGGGAACGGGTTTTCCTGTCCCTTGGGAAGGGTGAGGAACTCACCTCTCCGTACTTACCTCTCCGTACTTACCGTGCAATAGCGTTCGCACCGCCTCCGTCCCCTGCCTGAGATTTCAGGGGATGCTGCTGCTCTGGAAAGGGTTTTGGAAAAGGAGACGAAGGATCTCGAAAGGGAAGAGAGGTCGGGGTGCTGAGCCCCTGGGTGCTGGGAGCGCGGCGCAGCCCCGGGGCTACCTGGACGGGGCAGGAGGGGGTTGTCCTGCACGGAGGCGTTCGCAGAGCCGGCGCGGGAGGAAGACAGCAGGGGAGACGGGAGAGGAGAACTTTCCTTTCTCCCACTGGCTCAGAGATTTTTCCAGCTCACATTTTCTGTTCATGTATTATGTCTTTAACAAGCGAAAAGGGGTTTTTTTCCGTGCTCCGAGCATCGAGCATGCGGCGGGCTGCGAGGCACCGGCATGGGGAGATGCTGCTCCCGGGCAGGACGCCACGGCGTGTTCCTCTCCTGGGAAATCCAGCTCCTAATAAATGGCCTTTCTTCCACTACGAGCACGTGCACCTGGCTTACAAAGCGCCGTGCTTCGGGGAGCGTCTTAGCTAACTGAAGTCACACAAGCTGGCCCGGTGAGGGAGGGGAATGGGATTAAGGGAAGAGGCAAAGAGATGCTAAAATGCTTTTATTAGCTGTGCTCTTTCCTGACAACTGCTTTATCTCGTTTACTCAGGGCCGCG
>NW_010511740.1:0-277 GCF_000687285.1 Phaethon lepturus
CTCATTTAGGTTGGAAAAAACCTTTAAGATCTTCAAGTTCAACTGTTAACCTAGCAATGCCAAGTCCATCACTAAGCCATGTCCCTAAGCACCCACATCTACATGTCTTTTAATTACCTCCAGGGATGGGGACTCAACCAATTCCCTGGACAGCCTGTTGCAGTGCTTGACAACTGTTTCTATGAATTAATTTTTCCTAATATCCAATCAAAACCTCCCCTGGCACAACTTGAGGCCATTTCCTCTCGTCCTATCACTAGTTACCTGGGAGAAGAGA
>NW_010511740.1:1552-2389 GCF_000687285.1 Phaethon lepturus
CAGCTCCCTCAGTACCCTTGGGTGGATCCCATCTGGCCCCATAGACTTGTGTGTGTCTAAGTGGTGTAGCAGGTTGCTAACCATTTCCCCTTAGATTACAGGGGCTTCATTCTGCTCCCCATCCCTGTCTTCCAGCTCAGGGGGCTGGGTACCCCAAGAACAACTGGTCTTACTATTAAGGACTGAAGTAAAGAAGGCATTAAGTACCTCAGCCTTTTCCTCATCCTTTGTCACTATGTTTCCTCCTGCATCCAGTAAAGGCTGCAGGTTCTCCTTAGCCCTCCTTTTGTTGCTAATGTATTTATAGAAACATGTTTTAATTGCCTTTTATGGCAGCAGCCAGATTAAGTTCTAGCTGGGCTTTAGCTCTTCCAATTTTCTCCCTGCATAACCTCACAACATGCTTGTAGTCCTCCTGAGCGGCCTGACCCTTCTTCCAAAGGTCATAAACTCTCCTTTTTTTGCTGAGTTCCAGATAAACCTCTCTATTCAGCCAGGCCAGTCTCTCTCCCTGCTGGCTCGTCTTTCAGCACAGAGGGACAGCCTGCTCCTGCACCATTAAGATTTCCTTCTTGAAGAATGTCCAGCCTTCCTGGACTCCTTCCCCCCTTGATGGTTGCCTCCCAAGGGACTCTGTCAACCAGTCTCTTAAATAGGCCAAAGTCTGCCCTCCGGAAGTCCAAGGTAGCAGTTCAGATGATCCCCCTTCTTACTTCCTCAAGAATCAAAAATTCTATCATTTTGTGATACCTATGCCCAAGATGGCCTCCAATCACCACATCACCCACAAGTCCTCTTCTGTTCACAAACAACAGGTCCAGCAGGGTGACTTCCCTA
>NW_010511740.1:2512-31068 GCF_000687285.1 Phaethon lepturus
GTCCTATTCAGCAAGGCCAGTCTCTCTCCCTGCTGGCTCGTCTTTCAGCACAGAGGGACAGCCTGCTCCTGCACCATTAAGATTTCCTTCTTGAAGAATGTCCAGCCTTCCTGGACTCCTTCCCCCTTGATGGTTGCCTCCCAAGGAACTCTGTCAACCAGTCTCCTAAATAGGCCAAAGTCTGCCCTCCAGAAGTCCAAGGTAGCAGTTCAGATGATCCCCCTTCTTACTTCCTCAAGAATCAAAAATTCTATCATTTTGTGATACCTATGCCCAAGATGGCCTCCAATCACCACATCACCCACAAGTCCTCTTCTGTTCACAAACAACAGGTCCAGCAGGGTGCCCTCCCTAGTTGGCTCATCCACCAGCTGTGTGTCAGGAACTTATCTTCCACACACTCCAGAAACCTCCTAGACTGTTTCCCGTCTGCTGTGTTTTATTTCCAGCAGACATCTGGTAAGTTGAAGTCCCCCAGGAGAACAAGGGCTAGCGGTTGTGAGACTTCTCACAGCTGCTTATAGAATATTTTGTCTGCCTCTTCATTCCTGGCTGGGTGGTCCATAAAGGATTCCCACCATAACACCTGCCTTGTTGTCCTTCCCCCTGTTTCTTACCCATAAACACTCAACCTACTGTCACCATCATTAAGCTATAGGCAATCAAAATACTCTCTAAAATATAGGGCTACCCCACCACCTCTCCTTCCTTGCCTGTCCCTTCTGAAGAGTCTACAGCCATTCATTGCAGCACTCCAGTTGTGCAAGTCATCCCACCATGTTTCTGTGATGGCAACTATATCATAGTTTTTTTCCTGCTGCACAATGGCAGATGTATTATAAATACATTACATATGTATTATTATTATTATATTACTATGTGTTCACATATATATTATATATCTAAGAGTGTGTATATTGTATACTTATGAAAATGCTGTCAATGCAAGGACAGGTGTAGAAGTAGTAGAAAAATATCTATAAACATACACATAACATTAAAGTAAATCTAACTTTTACTTTCTACTGTATTGTTTAATTTATCTCATTTCATGTTCAGAAATAAAGTAATTCTCTCCCAATTTCTTACCATAAAGTAATTCACATAAACCCTTTTGGCAGTCATCGTCACAGTGCAAACAAAACCACTAACTAGGGAGGGAGGTGGCAGGATGCTTTAATATACACTACTGGCTTTCACCTCCAAAAATTGTTTGACTCATGTTTCCTATCTGGAATAAATTTGGTTGCCTTGGTTGTGACAATCCTAGGAAACGACAAGACAAAATCAGCAACATTCACTGATCTAAGGAGTCCAGGAACTAAAGTTTGTACATAGCTAAGTGGGGATTTAATTGAAATTAAATGAAGTTTCCAAATCATGATCCAATTCTAACAAAAATGCTTTGAGTACTGAGGCTGATGCTATACATGGACATCCATGCTCTAGAAGGAAGCTTTAAGAACAGAGTTAGGAGCATGGGGTTACCAGTGCAAATTAGCATGAAACAAACCACTTTAAATGATCATTCACTACTTGGAATATCATAGTTTTCAGGATATATAGTGTTAGAAAATTTTGCAAGCTATTTCCATGGAAAACTATATGCATTTCCAAGAAGATACCACCTGTCACACCAGACGAGAAAGGAATTAAATAATTCATGAACAGAAAATCATAACTACCTCACATAATAGCAAGCCTTATTTAGACTAAGGCATTCTTTAATATTCAGGCAATCACTACTAGTTACCTTTAAAAGGCACAACTAATATTAATTGCTTGTGAGGCAACCCATGTCTATATTTTTTATGTACTTTGTAGTAATTCCTATATGCATCAGTTGAGATCAGGACCATGCTAGACATTGCACACACACACCCCCCAAAATACACCCCAAAAACAGTTCTTGCTTCAGAGAATCTGCAGCTAACTGCAGGGTCATACAACAGGATAAAATGATAACTGAAGAAACTCAGCCCTGAAGGGGCCATTGGCATTTACCTCTTCTCTTATTCTACCTTACTGTTGCAGTACTTGCATCTGTTCACTTGCAAGAGATTTGTATACATCTAAATACTTTGAGAGGTATTAAAAACGTAGTCTCAAGGATAATTTAACAGTGTGTTTAAAAAAAGTTTCCCTTGTGACATTTTCTGCCATTATTGAAAGAATTTTGCTGCTGTGATTAATGGGCAGTTAGGAACTACCCAGAGCATAAAATGTCTCCAAAAATATAAAGTGAATACAGATGCTGTGCTGTAAGTTTCAGTGGACAATGTCCTAAGAAACATTAAAAGCCAAATTTGATCACTTCTGAGAGATAAGAGCAACTAGGCTTACTTAAGTCAGAAGGCAGCCAAGACAACTGTGCCTAAATACATGCTGAATTCGGACTCCCAAGATTATTTTATTTTCTCCTACATTCCCTGCTTAGCTGTCACATCTATACAAACACATACAGTTTGAAGATTGTCTCTTAAATTGTAGCATTATTGCAAAAGTGTTAAGGAATAGATAGGAGTGAAAAGGAGTAAAACCTGTATTTTATTCAAAAGTCTGCTTTTTCCTATATAACTTGGTCAGGTCAGAAGCCCCTAGCATTTCATTTTCACATGTAACATCACTACAGGGTTTTGTTTTTGGGGTTTTTTTTTGGGGGGGGGGGTTGTTTGTTTGTTTGTTTTTTAAATAAAAATGAGGAGATCCTTGGATAAGAGTACAAAGCTTTAGAAATTGCGTAGAAACCATAACCTGTTTTCACGTCCTTTCTTGAAAGTTAACAACAAAAGACTCCAGTGTCTGAACAGCTAAAATCAACATTCACCTCACAAGGCAAATGGATTGTTCATGATCATCTGTCTAGCAGTACGCTCCAGACGTGTGACCACATGTAATGCAGAAATTATAGTTGATCTGCAGCCTACAAGTCTGGTAGATGCCGGATGGATAAGAAATGCACGTATAGTTTCTTGTTCAGTATTTAATATACTTTATACAACATCATACACTAAATGTAATTAATTGCTATGAAATTATGCACTTTAAAAATCAAGATGTTTTAAGTAGCCATAATGGTCTGAGAGGAAAGTTATGCACTGATCATGTCAAGAACTCGCTATGCCTTTTTGTCCTTTACTTTTTCATTGTCTTTTCTCACTTCAGTCATGACTTACAGTCAGCTTAAATCACACCTGACAACCCAGCAGAAAGGCTGTAAAAGCAGCAATTAAGAACACTGCAAACACCCAAATAATTTATTGTCACCCTGGGAGCAATTTGTGTCTGTTAGTAAAAAAATGCTAGAGTCCATCACATCACAAGACAGTCCCAGACCATGCTGTCTCTCAACATCAAGAAGGAAAACCAGGAAAGTGCTGGCAAGGAGGGGAGAAGTGAGCAGACCCTGTGGCGAAGGCCCTGTTGAGGCATTAAGAAAAAGGAGAGCATTCCAAGTAACTGGTCCCCTTCTTCCTCTCCATCTCCACCATCCCCATTTTACATTCTGCCTGCAATGCGAAACTTTTCAGAAAAAACACCCAAGCAGAATTAAATAGATTTCCATAATGAGTGACAAAACATTGAGATAGTGATAGCTGGTTTTAAAGAGCAAGTGCACCAAGTGAAAGTCCTCTCATTTATTTACTTACTTTATAACAAAATTAATGCTATGCTGCTGTATTGGTGTATTCACTAATATCCCGAAGTGTCACTCTTTGTAACATTTACTTTATGGAAAAATTAAACTCACAGTTGAATAATTTATTCTATTAAAATCAATTTCAGTGCTCAGTTACAGTTCTATGACCAAAATAACTTTACCATTTTAACCCTTTGGTCATAATCTACTATTTTAATGATTTATCATATTCTTTTCAAACCTGACTTTTATGCTGAGTCTAGACATAATCTGAAATCGCAAATAATTAATAGAATGCCAGTAAGGTCAGCCAAATTATGGAAGCAACTTGCTCTACATAGCTGCTGACCTTCCACTTCAATGTAAGGTCAACAAGCCTAAAATGATTCGCCTCGGTGTTTATCCTGCATTAAAAAACTAAGGAAACCCCTTTAGAAGATTGTATCACTTCACTGTGGGCAGTTTTATTAGTAGAAAATCATTTATAGTGCTAACTTTTTTCCAATACATGATACATAAGTTGCCATAACAGCAATATAGCGACACTCAAGGTATAAACTGCAGGGAAAGTATCAACCCTAGATGTCTCATTCTGCTGAATGCAGGCTTAAGAAAAATGTATGCTCTACCTCAGTTCCTACAGTGACACACCTGAGGCATGCCCACCCAAAACAACTTTCTTAAGTTTTGCAACCTCCGCAGAACTAAGATTAAAACAGAAGATAGAACTGCAGCATCCATTAAAACAAAAGGAACGGAGAAACATGTGGTCATTCGAGTAATAGCCATATTCCCAAGATGGCAGGTATTTAACCTAAGCAAAACATAGGCATAAGGGGAAGACACTAACCTTCTCCAACGAATTGTGCAAAACCAATTTAAGCATTCCTTATTATACGTTGTTTGTGTTGTGCCACTAGAGTACACCGCACTTTACACACATCTTGTTTTCATTGCATCCCACAGCCAACAAACATTTATCTTACTGTTCAAACGTTGGAGTCATTAACATGTGCTTTGAGGCACCACAAAACGAATGTTTCCAATTGCTGTGCGATAATCTGCTGGCAAGGCAAGAGATCAGACCAGAGCACCAGGGAACCGTGTAGAGGTTCAAAACACAAAACAAGCATAAATATATGCAAATCTTGAGGCCCACCTGAGAACGTTCCCACAGCAACTCTCTTTTTCCCTGCTCGTATTATGTTAACAATAAGATGTTAACATAAGATGTTCTGTGCCTGCGGAATATCGCTGGATACTAACAGCAGCGATACCCGTTCAGCGTGAAGCTTCACAAATGCATAATCTTATCTGCTGGGTTAGCATTCCAGCTGGCTAGAGGTACTTCTGGGCCAAGTAGTGAATGAGATGCTTTCCCTGGTATGAGACCATTATACAAAGCAACATGAATTTTAAGGAGGCTAAGTTCATTCTGCCCAATTAGATAAGATGGTGTTGGTTTCCCTGTTGAAAAATGATTGGAAAAAGACAGAAGTAAAATTAGATTAGGACACTGGCAGTGCAAATTTACTGCACAATATCAAAATACCAGGCAGACAAGAATGACTTCAGAGTTAAATACGCTCACAGATGTCCAATATCAAGACAAGAAATTCAAGACAGATCTTAGAGACAATTTAAAAAGCTGAAAAGAGGATTAAGGTTAAAAAAAAAAAATCCTCTCTCCCTCTAAGACAACCTCCAATTAAAAGTAAGTTTCTTATACCAGATTGCTCAACAGAAGAGGGATAACTTGAGATGTCCAAGACAAATTCTAAATATGTTTCCCAGAAATTAATTATATTTAATTTCATCTTGTACTTTAATTTTTGCTCGTCCTTTTCCTAAACCAGCAAAAGTCACAGCGCTTAGTTGTACTGATCAGAGAAGTACAATTTATCAAAAGCACCCATCAGCTTTCAGCATAAAGTTAGACAGCTTTAAAAACAGAAGTTGCACTGACATAAATAGGAAGAAATAATGTAATCAATGTAAAAATCAATAAGATGTATTATTCCCTGTTTTTTTTCTTTAAATACAAAGTTTTTTCTTTTGGGGTATTTGTTTTTATTTTTTATTTTTTTCTCATCCCAAAGAAATCTTGGAAGACAGCCAGCTAACACTACAAAATCATGATGTTGCGTTAGGCAGCTTTGTACATCCACAGGATATAATTCATATGAATTCTGAAGTTAGAATTAAAATTATAATTTTCATTAGAAAGATATACAGCATGGAAGCAACAATACCATCTTAATGCTTTTTCAAACTCTACTGTCTAGATACCATCGTATCCAGCAGTGTGCCCTGCAAAGTTACCTGAGACAGAAAGGACAAGCATTAGATTGATCCATGTATAGTTGGAAGCACATGTTCCTATTCCGATGAGTACAAGGAGAGCTTACTACTTCTTGTATATACACAGTAAATTTCTCTCATGTTTCACCCTAAGGTTACTTGCTTTTCATTATCATCACTTGCATAGATTTTTTTGGTGCACTTTTAAAAGGAAACTGCCTAGATGAATACTATATTCACTTGGCTAATTCTTCTAGCTTACTCTTCTTCATACATAATCAATCTACTCTAAGCCTTTCCTTGTAAAACAGACAATATACCAAGGAACAACATGCCTTCTGGGACAAAGATTACATCACTGACTTTTTACCTTAACATATCAATCACCCTACTTCAATTCTCCTTGACAACTACTAGTCCCCTAAAGCCGTGCAGGAAAAGAGAGACAAATGGCATTTTATATCATCCCAAAACTGCTTCAGCAGAGACCCAGAAATGAGCCTTTTTGCATCTTTCTGATTTTTTCCACGGCTTAATCTAAGTATTTTAATTAGCCCCTGCACTTTGAGTCTTACGCAGAGAAGGAAAATCAGATTTGCAGGTCATCATTATCAGTCACGTTAATCCATTTCCCTCTGCATTCGCTGTGCTTGGCCAGTTCTGGGTGCCAGCCAGCCAACCAGTGCTTTCATGGGACACGGTGAGGCAGCTGTTAGTTCCTGGTCAGGGATACTGACCTCTGTCCTGAAGCAACTTAGTTCTATTTAAGACACAAAATTCCCATTTCAGCGCTTTTCAGTAATCTTTCTTATAAAACCGGGTGAAAAGCGTGTTGCTCATAAAAGCCTTAACGTGTTTCTTCACACAGTGCATTTCTGTAACTAATTTGAAGGAGTGAATTGGCATGCCACAGAAGAGGCATGCTCATTTCGGTAATTTTAGAACAACTTTTTCTTTCAAAAAACATACATACTAAGCATCTTTCTTATTTTATACATTGACAAACCAATAAAAGAGTAATTGAATTCAAGAACAATTTCCATGAATCTAATATTACTGGTTTTCCTGCATAAAGCTTCTAAAAGCAACAGAGTTAAAATAATATATATGTATTTGGCAGCAATCCACAAAGTTGTATTTGAGCATTCAGTAAGAATCTTTTTACAGCAAGATACTCTTTGAATGATTTAGAGAGCATTAAATACTATTTTTCACAACATGGCTTTGAATAAAACAGTCAATTAAATGAACGAGTGTGCTACAGTCAAACAACCAAAATTGCTTATAGTACTGGACTTGTTTTTCTGAAATATGTCTCTGGAAACACTAAATTTACTAGATTGTTTACATTTACATCTAATACTTAAATAATTCCATTTACACTCACAAACATGTTAGAGACACATATTGCACCAATGAGATTTATATATCACATACTAATCAGTAACACTAACATAACCTTATCATTCCAAAGCTCTGTCCAGCTATCTAAAGCAGACATGAAGAATTGCAGTTATATATTGTATTCATATATAATCAGAAAATCTGCTTCTACCTCTACAGCAAAGGGAACTGGCTTTTAGACATCTGATTAATATACTGAGAAACTAAGAGAAATACTGCTGGTTCATCTTAAAACGCAACCTTATGCAAGAAAGATCAAACTAAAAAAGAAAATGCATCTCAAAGTTTAAAATAATTGTATCAGAACTATGTTTCTGGTCTGACAAGCTTTTCTGCCAGTCTCTCCTGTTTGCTATGATCCGTCCTCTGCATTCCCTGCAAAACAAATTCTCATTCTTGCCCCTCAACTCCTTCCAGATCGTACTGATCAAGATCCCCTTCAATACACATTTTTCAAGAATGACTTCACCACCATCGCTATTCTTTTTCTGCAACTACTGAAACCTGGATTCATTCAGATTCCCTGGAATTTTGTAACCAATTCCACAGCTAGGAAGGAGTTTCAGTTTCAGCAACACTCTTTTTTGGACAAAAATCTAAAAGAAGTGAGAAAATCTGTTTCCCATGATGCTAATGAACACAGCCTGAAGGAGGAGAGTGAAGACAGAAAACAGAGACAATTTCCGTTTCTCCTCCACTACTTATCTTTCGTACGCATGCAGGGACATACCTTTGTCTGCAGAGTTCTGCTACCTCTTTCATATTTACCATTTTATGACACGAAGGCATACACATTTAAGCTTTACAGAAACACTCTGCAAGGATGCCTTACCCAAAAACGCACGTATGCACCTGCAATATGACTTATAATAGCAAGGGAGGTTAGACTGGCACCTTAGAGTTAAAAATTATTTCATACGGACGAGTACACAGTTAGATCGCCGTAGCCCTGACTTGTGCCACAGCTCATGCTGCTGTTTGTGTAATGCACGAGTGCCATGTGAGTTACAATTTTCACATCACAGAGAGACTGTGAGGCAGCCAATGCGTTGGAATAGAAGGTGACTCTATCCTGAAATGAAACATCATCTGCCTAACAGAAAAACTGATTGCAGAACAGACTGAAAACTAAATGACTATGCCACATTCTTCCAAAAGATTTCATAACACAGCATACAATCCTGGGGGCGGTTGGTTTTTTGGTGGGTTTGGGTGTTTGGTTTTTCTTGGGGTGTGTGTGAGATAAAGTGATTTAAGATTACTGGATACACATGATACCCAGAAAGGTTCCCCACTCTTATAAAACATCCCCTTCTCACCCAGCTGTTGTACAGGCTGCATTCCCTACAGGCAATGACATCAATTAATTTATCAGAACATTTAGAAATCCCTAAAGAAAAAGCATCAGCAATCAAATCCTACACTCCTTAACAGTAAAATACTGGACTGAACAGGCAAGCACTTTACTCAGTATAGCCAGAGGACTTCAGAAAAGTCCACAAGGCATGGGAGGTCTCTCTTCAAAAGACTTCCACATCTGCAAACATCTAAAAGGCAATTAATTTGGGCCTCTTCGGCGATTAAGTGAGGCAGCAGTGGAGTAAGACAGCAAACTGATGTCTATCCTCCTAAATCCAAAACAAGTTTGCCATTTTGATAGCTTTGTAAATGGCACCTTTACAGGGAAAGTCAACTCTGTTTTCTAAATTAGGTCTGTTGCCCTTCAAACGAAGGAGAAGAAGAGACCTTAGCTAGACATCCTCTTCCAGATTTGTTGAGAGATTTCTACCTATTAAAGATTACTAAGTCCCTAGTAAAGAATCAACACTTCGCCTGCAAATTAACATCATGCATTCCGTCTGATTTTTTTTCAGAGAGAGAAAATATTGTGGAAAAGCATCCTGACCTAGCAGTAAGAGAAATTAGCTTATATATCTTGAAGAAAACAAACCAAACTAAACCCAAAACACCACCCCCCCACACACACCCCTTTTTTGACAGATGCATGCATTTTATTTTTATCATTAGCGTCATTTGAGGTCTTCAAACCATTTTGTCCTTGTGCTCATTCCTTGAATTTGTGCATGGGGAGGGCAAGTATGGGGGTTCCTACAGCAGGTGAGCAAAGGTTGCTAAGTGACCGGCCATAAGTGAAATAAAAAGATTTGTTTGCCTCTGTGTGCTGTCTGTGTCTCAGTGGAATTATGCAGCAGCCCTACAAAGATGAAAAAACTGAAGCGTGCACTCTCACAATGCATAAGCATACAACAGGATAAAAAAGAAAAAAAAAATCATCATCCCGGGTAAAAATATTTCATATCTGTAACTTGGGAAGGCAGAGGGGAGTACTCAAAAGCTTGTGGCATGTACCAAATCATCTTGCTTCTGGCACTCTTTTTCACCAAAATCTTCCACTGTATGTGGAGCTTATTCTAATTTAGAAAGCCTGATTTGACCCAGTCCTATTAAAATAAATCCTTTATAATTGCTAGATACAAGTCATTAATGTTTTGTTCACAAATCAGTAGCATTTAAAAAAACAAACTGTGCATGACAGATCCATTAAAGCATTCAGCCATTTATAAACTTCATAAAATTGCCCATCTGCCTGAAAGATTCATGAGCTCAATTTGGGAAAACAGCACATAGAGAAAAGCCCCCAAAGTTGACTGAAACGTCTGGATAGTCATTTCTGAGAGCAACAAAATATTCCTTTTCAAGCTAATCAAAATTATAATTGTATTTTTGTACAAGAATATTTGGAACTAGACAATTCCATACATCATTAATGCCTCCTGTGAGACATCCAAGATGCACAGAGCAATGAACAAACATACGTAAGTACACTTTTGATTTTTGACTGCACAAAACAAAAATCTGCATAAACACAACACTAAACAAAATAGATGCTTTTGACAACAGGGCCCTCATTTATGTAGGATAAATTAAATAAATACAGATGATGGTGGAACTGCTTGCCATTAGCCAGGAAAATCATCAGAAACAAATGCTGTCAAATTATGTATTGTGTTATCTCAACAGAAAAGCATTGAGATTAAATGAATACAAATGAATTGCAGCTCTTTTAATACTCATAGAAAATATTCTGCAGGCTTTTTTTATTTGTTTGTTTTGACACTAATAGAATATACCAGAGCTTTAATGGAAACTGAAATTATTTTTCTCTTTTACTCCATGTCTGAAGCAAGGTCAGAATAGCCATTAAGGCTCTTTAAACATTTCTTATTTTGTCAGTGTTACCAAATTAATAGGATGCGGCAAACCTTTGTTCCTCACATAGAAAGCTTTGAAGGCATTCATTTGCTAAACTCATTACAGGATTTTTCTTTCTCTAGGTCATGTTAAGATCTGAAAATTAAACACTCACTAGGAATCCTACATATAAGAAGCAGTCAAAAAAAACTCCAGCATTGAATTTGGAAAAAAAAAATGCACACAGTTGGCAACCAAATCAACATTCTCCCAACCATCTCTCAGAGGAGTTATTAGAACCTATTACCTACAACAAATATCTGACCGTAAGGGCTTTTGCCATGTTTTATTACCATAATATTATTACCAATACACAGTGTTTTATTACCAGAACTCTGGATTTAAAATTCTCTTACAAATGACAACCATAATTTCCTGCTTTGATCGTCTCAGTTTTCCTTAGAGTACCCACCTTTATTTCTTATGACATTTCTGTATGTCAAGTTTGGTACCAGTGAATGAACATGAAAATAACGGTTCATTTAGACTATTAGTAATGTATTTGGAATAATGTTAGCAGATATCAGGCTTGTCTGTGATTTGCAAACAGGAGGAAAAAACCAGAAGGACAAAACAAACCGCTAAACATTTATAATATAGTAAAATAATGCAGGAGGTTTTCTGAAGTGACTTTCTTTAAGATGCATAAAATGTAACTCATGGCATGCACAATAATGCTATTGTCTGTTCTTTAAGGCTATTACTATCTTGCTTGGTGATTATAAGCCTACTTGAAAGTTTGCATTCAGGAAAGGGGAAAAATATTTTTAAAGTCTACTTAGGTGAACTCAAATGTTGGAATTAAGACAACCTTGACTGTAAGAAACTACCAACTTTGGAAAGACTACGGGGATGCTGATTCAAAACCTTGTCACATCTTATTAAGCTGCATCTATCTTTGAAAACAAAGCGGCTAGCCCTTTCTATATACAATGAGAAGATAATGAGTTATTTAAAGTATGGATAAAATTGAAACAACAGTCAGGTATGAAAAAGATCATTAGTAAATTTCAATTTTGCCAAGAACCCTTCATGTTGATACTAGGGCAAAACCTAGTTGATTAGCTCATGAAAAATATTCTATATAAGATCTAGGGCCTGTACTCCTGACACCTACTAACAAAGAACCACTCAGAAAAGAAAATTTGATTGGTTTGGATGGATTGTTTGCAAGAGGTCCAAAGCAGTGGTCTTCAACTGCTAGCCCACATCATCTGACTGCACGTTTTCATGCTGAATACTTCATTCAGAAGACATATCATCCAAAGATGTAAAAGTTAATTAACATCTCCATTACACTGCTCACTGAAGTTGTGGAGGTAACACTTTTGGAGTACTAGCTAAGAATTGCTAAATGCCAATAAGATTCTCAAGATCACCTAATTCATACTATCAAGACATTTAAAAAAATAATTAAAAATAGAAGAATTTTCTTGAAACTTAAAACACTAAAGGAGAGGAAGGAATGTGGGGAAATTTGTAAGAACTGTATCTTCTCCAATTTTTCAGCCTCTAATGTGTATCTTTTCCACGATTCATTAATTATGATAGCTGAATGAGGCAACCATGAGCTAATTGTTCAAGTCTCTTGTCAAGTTGTTTAATGTATCACTGCAATATAATAATGCTTTTTCGAGTGGAAAGTAAACAGCCGATGTTTGAGAGAAAAGCCAATGTAGAAACCAGTGTTCACTCAGGTTGAGAAATTTTCTTTCCAATTCATGAGATCAAATTTGAGTATTCCACATGAAGAATTTTAAAATAATTTAATTTAAGCCATAATTCAATTTAACCTCAGAGAAATGCAAATTAAAGCTGAGATGCATAGTAGAAAATACAAAAGAACACAAAACTAGAATTAATTTAATTTACTACATGAATAAATATGCTTCTAGTAGCTCAAGGTTACTCAGAGTAAATATACTGATTTATTTCTGAATCTACTTTGGGTATCTCATGAACAACACTCCATACAAGTATGGCATAAACATTTTTAGAAGTTGACACACTGAGGGGACCATCTTGCTAAGTACAGGTTGCCTGTTGGTTCCTATCTCAAAAATTCTACACTTGTTCACACGAGAAAGGGATGCAGTCTACAGCCGTCAGCATGATGCACACCCAGCAAGCATTTCATAGGGTGGGCAAGCAAAGAAAGATTGACCAATATAAAGCTTGTGGAAACACAACCTTCATATTCTGACTCCACAAGTACTCACAAGTGAAATTGTTTACTTATTATAACTAATTCAAGGAACTATGTGAAAAGTAAAAATCTGTTTTCATATTAATATTGCATGACTGGAGTTTTCATTTTTACAGCTGCATTGTATTTGAGTTGCCTGAGTGCAAGCAGTGTTGGGATGTGGTGGCACTTCTAACTTTTTCCCCCAGCAGCCACGTTCCCAATTAATTCCATCAAGAGTACAATTTCAATTATTTGAAGTTATTCCCACCTCTCCCTTTCTAAACATGACAATATTCTTTTGCTCCAGCAAATGAAAAGCATTTTGAGATTGGCTGCAGATGCGTCAAAGATGACCATTATTCTTCTGAGCCAAATCCTCCTCAACCTCAGGGCAACCCTGTCTTTTCCCATTGGTAAAGCCATTCTGTCAAGTCAGAATGCCTTCAGTAATGAAACTGCTATTGCAAGGTACATCAAGGAGCTGAAGGCAAAAGCCTGTAGTCTGTAATTTCAGAATAAAAACCCTACAGCAGAAATCATAATATTAAATAATCAAATCTGAGAACGGACAGTAAAGAACAGAAAATTTGGCATTACAGATTCAAATCAGTTTATTCCAAATCATGCTCAGATATATTTTAAGTTGTACTTGTTACACTGACAGTACTTTATTTTGACCAGAAGCAAGTCCAAGTTTCATAAAATTCAAGTAAGAACTGTATGAGTGCATTATAGAGAAAATGAAAGAGGCATTTTATAGCTCGATATCCCAAGTATAAAAATGTAAATCTTGTGTTTAGTCAGATCTCTAGTCAATATAGACATCTTGAAATTGAATTGGTTTCATTTTCTATTTGGCATTTTACTTTTAAAAAATAAAAAATCTCCCTTTAAATATAGTGATGTACTGCTTTAGCAACTTTGGATAAAAGGACTTAACTTTTAACCCTGTATGAGGGTCAGTCTCAGAATTTGAGACTTCATGTAGCACACATGAAGCAGTAATATGCTAATGCTAAGGTCAACATTATTTCATAGTTTTTCTGCATTAAACTCTGCTCCTGTAAAGCTTTATTTACCCTATCAGCGATATGAACAGTGCAGGTGAAGTTGCTGGGATCACTCTGGGTTCCAGAATGTTACATTAAGCAGGGGTGAAGCCACTGCAAATTCTTCAGGGAGTAGAAAACATCTATCTTCACTTTTGTATAATTACTGGACTGCAGCAATATGTTTCCCAGCTGGTAAGGCTATGTGTTTCAGGTAGAACCATTCATCTATAAACCTAATAGTAAGTATGAATCCATATACCTATCTTACACATAATGTCTATGTGAGTTAGGTCTAGTATTGCAAATACCTGCCAACACTGAGGTTAATGAGAGCACATTTAATTTGACAAGAGTTTTCAAGATCACAATGTTAGCTCTCTCAAGTTTATAGCTTTCAAATACCTAGGGTGTCAGCATCTACACTTGGGATGACTTTCAGACGACATCGATTCACTCAGAAGTCCTCTTTCCAAGTATCATGTCTACTGCAAGAATCATAGTGTAATTGACAGGGTCACCAAGCAGCCTTATTAGTAACAGCTCATTAATCCTTCCCAGGTTAAGAGGCAAAAACTGGGCTGGCCTAACAGATACAGTACTGCCTTTTGTTTTCAGTAGTCTACCCTCTGCCCATCGTATAGCACAAGGCCAGATACTTTAAGGAGGCAAGAACAGTAAACATAGAGTATCCTTCTGTGGCAAGACAAGTCTATATGCTTAATCCTTCACAGAAGGCCCACTTTACATCACAGGCCCAAATCGCTCCTTGAAAGTAATTTCCAGGTTCCCCAGTCTGCAGTTACTTTAAAAGACGGCAAGATCTGGCCTAGCATTTTTGGCTGATTGGAAACCTCCTTTGGTGAACCACTCCCTACTGCTACAGCAATGCTTTTCACCACAAACTTCTCTGGTGGAGCTGTATTTTGGGTAAACCTAGGAAGGAGGGTGGAAAGGAATAATAAAATTCCATTTTTAAAGGAAATACACTTGTTTAATCCCTGTTTTCATTACAGTTCCACACAGACACTCAGAGTTTGTTCTTTGCAAAAAAAAAAAAAAAAGAGACAATTTTCAATTTCAGAACTAAATCTATTACCAATCCTTACCCAAAGACTTTTATTTTCCTATTACCTGGTGTTTCTTTTTATTAAGAATACTCAAGTTTGCTTCAGAAAGTTAGAACGCACTCAGATTTTAGTGTTGATATAGGAGTAACATTAGCCATCTCTCCAAGTTCTCAAAGTGATACACAAAATACAGTGACGGAAAAGGTAATGCAGCTCCTCATGCCTTCTTTTAGCATAAGTGTGCTTCAAATTCAACGTTTACTGCTTAGTTTTGTTTTCTCAGCGGTTCCAAAATGAAGCAGATCTCTCTAGTCTGTACCAAATGACTAGTGTTCTCCAGAGGACTTGGGCACTCTAACTTAAGTGCAATGGTGTAAATATTGATGTACACATACTACAGCACTAACAAATTGTTTTAATCTGTAAAGCTAAAACAGAATTACCCTTAATTTTTCAGATCAATTATTTCAGTTTAGTACTCAGTCAAGGTGACAGATTTCTGTGTACCTTTATCCCATTCCTTTGTAACTCAACACTTGTTATAGTCTAACCTACTGTATAGCAGGTGATTTCTGAAGTTTTTCCTATCATATAAACTTCCAATCATGGGACATCTCATGTAGGTAGCAGAAAGTTGTATCAGCACAGCTCTCCTATGATAGATATTTATGTTGTACAATGTAATGCCAGAAGGACAGTCAAGCTAGCACCAGTTCCAAAAGCAGTCTAGTCTCATAAGCACGGCATTTCTCCCCAGCTCATTGACCCTACTCAACAGCAGTTGGGCACTTGTAACTTCACTTGGAACGCCCCATTTTTAGTACAGTAATACCTGTAGAAGCAGGGATGCTCCTGCTTCTGCCTTTCTCCTCCCAGTATTTTTCTTCCTTTCTGTGACAGAAGGGTATCATATAGCAATGCTCAATACACCTGTATCATCACAGCACAGAGAGCAACAAAAACCCAACCAAAACAAAACCCCTCACCATCAAATATAAATCCAGTGTTTTGTCACAAAATTTTGTCATCAAAATACTTGCATAGAATTATGTTTTTGTATTTATAAAAGCTTGTTTCTCAGCTTTCTGAGATGCCATACAGAGTCAGGCAGCTGTTAACTCATCATCAAGAGCAACCACGGTCCTCAGCCCCTCTGTTAGCCACCACTGCTGCCTCCACACATACCACTGATGGCAGCCAGGGCTCCTCTCCTACCTCCAACATGTTTTGTCCAGGTTCTGCCTTCTGCTCCTACTAAACGATTTTTATTTATACCCTTTCTATTCAAAGGAAAGGCACATCACAGAACATTTTCCTGGCTGTAGTCACTTTAGCCATATACAGCACCAGCAGGCAATCCCAGACACCTTCCCATTAACAGTTAATAATGCCCCAGTTCCTTGTCCTACTGTGTCCCTGGGAAGACTGTTAGTGAGCTGACTCCCTTGGATGCATTCAGCATGGACGTTGAAAGTGTTCAGTTTGCTGCCCCAATCCCAACAGGCACATGCTTTTTTGAGGAGAAGGTTGGTTAGTTTTCAGGGATGGGCAGAAACCCGAGTTTGAAGGTATAGTCTCTGGTATATAAAGGTGGAAAATTATTCATATTTAAGAAAAAGATATCACTTGTGTAACTTTAAAGAGCTCAGCTGAAAAGTCATTGAGCAGTAATATACCATCTTGAAAAACAGGCTCCTAAACTACAGGAAAGGGACAGATTTTAAAGCATTTTCTTTGGTAGACATTTACTTTCACAATATTACAACATCCCCTTCCAATTTTCTTTTTAAAACGTTGTATATTTTGACAACAATGGAAATTTTTAGAGGAGTGAGTTTTCACCAGAGAATCAAGAATTGCTGTCTATAGCATAGGTTTCCTGTGACAACATAGTCATTCATACAATATAACCTTCACTTTCGTTTCATCAGAAGAGTTGTATCCAGCCATAATCTGAAGCCAAGCATTCATAAATTGAAATCACAAGTGACATGTTACATAAACTAGCTGTCTGCAAGCAAAATACAGAGAATTTCATCTTCGTGCCACAAATTGCACAATTTCCCACTCAAGAAATATGTGCTGATACACTGATAGAGCTGCTTTGCTTTTAGCACAAACTCCCTTACCCTACCATTGTTGTATAATATCATTAATATAATTTACAGAACTATAGTTTAAAAAAAAAACCAAACACAGACAATCTCTATAAGGCCAAAAAGGGTTTGGCAGGCTACGAGGGTAATTGGGCTACAGATCAGATCTTCCTCCATGTTATCACAAAACAAAGCACATCACTGGCATTGAAATTCATTGACCAACTAAATCAAGCTCTGATCAAGTAGTCACAGGTTGCTTTTGAAGACTGACTTGCACGTTATTAATCTGGGCTATTCAAAGATCTGGCATAAAGCATATGGTAATCTGATGTAGGACAGTATGATACTCTCAAGTAAGTAGTGGTGCAGAAAACAGAGCTAAGCAAGGTGACAGAGATAGGAGAACACAACCGATGACAAAATAAGAAGAGACTGGCTCATCAACATGAACGAAAAATTCCAGTTTGTCATTTTCCACCAAAACACCAGTTCATTGCAGTGACAGAAACTAGTTCCAATTTCCAAGAAGCTGTTGGCTGCTAAGTTTTCATTTTTTTTTTCCTTGGCAAACTTGATTGATTTTTTGCAAACTAAAAAACTGCCCAGTAATTGTTACTGCTAATAAATTAATTGTTGGATGTGGCACAGTTTATTTTTGCTTATAATAGGTGATGTAACAGTTAGAGAACTACAGAGTAAAATAAATAGGCTTGGTAAGTCAATTTTACATGCATGGGCACATGGTGTGTTAGTAACAGCTCACTGGCCTGACTACACTAGTGTCCTGGTTTCAGCTGGGATAAAGTTAATTTTCTTTATGGAAGCTATTATGAGGCTACGTTTTGGATTTGGGATGAAAAAAATGTTGATAACATGCTGATGTTTTCAGTTGCTGCTGAGTAGTCAAGGACTTTTCAGCTTTCTGTGCTCTTGCCTGCCAGCGAGCAGGCTGGGGGTGCACAGGGAGCTGGGGGGGGCACAGCCAGGACAGCTGACCCAGGCTGGCCAAAGGGATATTCCATACTGGGCATGATGTTGTATGGTATATAAACCAGGGGAGAGCTGGCCTGAGAGGGGCCATGGCTCAGGAACTAACCAGGCATTGGTCAGCAGCTGATGAGCAACTGTGCTGAGCATCACTTGTTTTGTATGTAGTTTTATCATTATTATTATTCTTTATATTCTCCCTGTCCTATCAAACTGTCTTTATCTCAGCCCATGAGTTCTACCCTTTTTCTTTTCCACTTCTCTCCCCCATCCTGCTGTGGGGGGGGTGAGGGTGAGTGAACGCCTGTGTGGTTGTTTTGGCTACATGACAGCTAATAAGGCCATTAAAACACAAAAGTAAAGGTCAATGTACATACCTATCACATGTTGGCAATCTACATCAATTAACTAATTAATCATGCAAATCTATGCCCCCTCCTCAAAGTTTTAAAACATTAATTAGAACCTTCAGTTTTCCTTTGTAAATGCATGCTGTTCCATAACAGAATCAGTGAAAACTTGCTTCCTTTTTCATTTTCATCCTTCCTCCAAACTGCTTCTTACCATGTTTTCAGAGATGTCTCTGGCAATAGACTGTAACTGAGCAAACTATGACAGTAGACAACTCATCCCCAAAAATAGACTCTCACCATCCCCCATTTCAAAAGCCCCTCACAAAAAAAAAACACCTCCCAGAAGAGAAAACATTTCACATAAGTGGCTCATTTTCTCCGTTCCCCGAAACCAGGCTGATAATACCCGAGATGCACACACAGCCACTGCAGAGATACCTGACACAGAGGTATGTTGGTACCTCCAACATAAAGGTTGTTAATTTACCACGGCAGGTGATGCCTACTGAACTGATAGGTCTTTGGAATACAGGGCTTGCGTGAATTGGGTATGGGAATAATTTGCAACCCAAAATCCATCACAAAGTCAGAAATATTCTGCATACCTTAATATGCAAAAGTATGTATATCATTAAACTTTTGTGGAAAGTCTACATTACTTGGACCTAGAACTGAGTTATAAGAATTCAGTGGAAGTCTCTAGTGAAGAACTGACTGCTAAATCAGCTGGAAAGAGTAAAAATATTATTAAATTTAGACATCTGCCAGCACACAGCATAGCCAGTTGCCTTATCAATAGCTTTCCAAGGCAAACCAATTAGAAGTCTAATAGTTGCCTCGCTTTTATAGAGCTTGTTAAGTGACAACCCATTTCTTTTATGTGTGGAACAACCCCTGTGAACTCTAGATTCAGTTCCCTTTCATCTTACCAGTACAGCACCATTTGGCCATTTGTGTTTACAGAGATGTAAGCGATATAAATAAATGTTACTTTTGATGAAACAAAGAGTTGGAAATAATTGCACTAATTTGATCAATTTTCGCCCTCACATTTCTTCATCATTTTTAAGTATAAAAAGTCTCAAAAAATTAAATGAATAAAGATATTTTGCAACTTTGGGAACCTATATTTTCATCTACATTTCCTTTTACTGTCACAGATGTTTTTTTTTGTATTCATGCAGTTTTTTTACTAACTTTGTCCATGATCAAATATTGCATTTCCAAACTTCATAACATTTGCTTACCTCCCCTTCTTAATATCAAGTCTCTAGTCCGCATTGTATTGATATTTAAAAAGGTGCAGATGTCCTTTCACAGTTATAACATCTAAATGTCATAATTTATAGTCAATATTATGCATGAACTATCTAAAGTTTTTGGTTTTGATCACAAAAGCTGAAGAAGTGAATATGAATAAAATGAAGGCACACAAGTAATTTTGCAGACAAACCAGCAAACTGCTGGGTACTTGGCTGTGCACTAAAACATTTTCACTATCTGTTATCAAAAGTTCTTTATGTGCATTCAGTATTCATATTTGCATTAATTAAGAAAACAAAAACCTCCAGCATTTTTATGCATCTTTTACTGACCTTTCAAGTTTCTACTTTTTCTCATCTACTCTATTTCTAACAGAGACTGGCTTTTTATAACAACTTCTTAGACTTTTTATAAGAAGGAAAAGTTTGATTAGTAGAACACCCTAGAGAAAAACATTTGCAATTTAATAATACTTTTAAAATAATAGCGCTATTGAAATAACCCATTCTCACTTTCTACAAGTGATGTTTAGGTTCCTAGCTCTCTTTATAATACTAAGTCATAGAGTAAGTATAGCATGCATAATGTCACTTAAATAGTGTATAACTAATTTTGCAAAAGAAAGTAATAGCCATTTTTCAGCTATGTGACATATGAAGCTCCATGGAGAAATTACACAATGGGAAAAAGGGATACAGATTTATCACTAATCACTATGCTGCTTCAACACCGCAGTAAACTTTGCTTGCAATGGTTCTATCAGTTTTGACAACAACTGAACACACACTTATATTTAATTTTTTACCTAATCTGTCTTCAATGTCTTTCACACTGCTGTACTGCTCTCATCAGTCCAGGAAAAAGCAACTAAAGGGTGAAGGACTAGTAACAGTAAACAAGGCATCTATTCAAGCATTTTTAAAAAGCATTATTTTATGAACTGGGAGGGGAGGGGGATAGAGATCAGTCAACATTTTTTTAGCATAAAATAACCCAACTGTATTGTATGTGTCCACTTCATGAAAGAGGAAAAAAAGGGCACAAGAAAACGTGATATAGACTCAGTTAAGTACAGTTGAGAGGATCACAAATACAAGAATTAAACCCGTTGCAGATGTGCCAAAATGAATCACTTGACATTCAATGTTACTGAATTCAGAGTAGAGATGCCAGCATATTTTTCTAGCATGTTTGTTCTCAAAAAGTACAGTACCAAATATGCTCAAGTTCAAAACTGGCAACCATTCAAAAAACACATTTCTAATATTTCTTTTAATACTACCAAAAACCAGATAAGTAAATCTTCCTAATGGTACAGCCCAACTCCTTACAAATCTTCCAGATTGGTTTCTTTCAGATTTTCAAACCAGATACTTATGTTAAGCATTTCCATGTTATATGAACCACTTCTTCCAGCTGAAAACTGTTCCACTGAAAACTTAGATAGGTTTATGTAACTGGAAATGAAGAAGATTCAGGAGATTTTTAGAGTGTTCTAGGAATTAATATTACAGGTAGTATTTACTCTCAAAATACTTTCAGCCAGCAGTAGAACTTAAGTTAGAGCAGGCAAGAAAGAGCAATAGAAGTTACAATACTCCTTGTTTAGTGGCACTAATTATTTTCTAATAACTGGGAAGTAGATAAGCTTTCTAAAACATTAACACATTTAAAAGTATATCAATAATCAGTATGAGCTTCATTTAAACAAATGCTACAGTATCACCATATTGAGCAAGGACAGCCTCAATAGTTTAAGAAGCATTTTTACTTGTCAGATAGCTCATAAAAACAACTTACAGACTTATCTGTAAGTTGTTTACTACTAGGAAATTGTTAGCCTGCAGAAAAATGGTTGTGCTATTTTACACTTCTTGTTTTGAAAACTTTCATCCATGGTCTAGATTTTATAAACATAGAATAGCCAGAACTGGGCTCACTTTACAATTTCACTTAAATTGCATTACAGATAGAGAGGCAGTCCATCAAAGGACATATTGCAACTAAACCAGCAGATATGAGAGGGTAAGATAGATGTGTGCAGCATTAATCTTTCTAACCCCTGAAATATCAAGTTAAAAACCTTACAAAAATTATTCCACTGCAGCGCTATACTAATATTCCTCTCGTGCACCCAGGGGCTTCTCACAACAGTAGGACAGAAATCTGCTCCTGTAAGTTCCTAGCTGAGACAAAGGTTTTACCTAAAACGTTAGCAAAGAGCACAATTCTCCCTTTTGCTGTCCGTCAGTCTACTTGGACCAAGGCTCACATACACACTAGCAACTGATGTTTCAACAGAAACAACCAAAAAAGCCCTAAACACCAAAAGTCAAATCTCCTCATGCTTGAAGTCCTGAAAGATGTACAGAAATTTGAAAGAAAAAACTATTTCCCAGTTCTCTATCATTCTTATGGATGAATTTTACAAAAGAAAAGTTAATGTCATTTAAGGAGCTTAGAGCATTTGTTTCTTGTGTTGCATTCAAGAAGTAACAATGGCAAAGGTCATTAGGTGATTGCAGTTTCCTTAATTTTACTATACATAGCTGATGTAAACTTTGACTAACTATTCTAAAGCAGTTTTTCACATTCCCTTCAAGAGAGCCATTTCTCTGTATGGCTACTTTGTACCAGTACATGAAGCCGTCTAAGTCAATAAAATTCCAGGATTAAAGTCTAATGAGTTGCATCCAAAATGGCCAAAGTTAATAGGTTTTATGAGAAAAAGCAAAGCCTAAGGAAGAGAGGTTGAAACGCTAAAATGTGCAGTATTTCAGAGATAATACATTCAAATATTATATTAATAAGGTCAACAAGCAGTTCACAATCTCTTCCCATTGACATGAATTTCAGTATTCATGCAAAGTAAAACAAAAGCCACTTATACACACTTACTCCAGCTAACAATCAAACAGTACTTCGAGGCAAGCAGTCCAGCAGCTAACATCTCCTCACTTTTTGTTACCCTTTAGTTTCTATAGGGAGTTCTAAGTTTCAAGTCAAAACAAAACCAGTTGGGCCTTACCTCTGTCACTGAAGTCATCCACAAGAATAATTTCTGCTATCAGGCTGTCTGGAGTACGGTTGATAATACTGTGTATTGTTCGCAAGAGTGAAGTCCAGCCTTCATTATGAAATGGAATAATTATGCTAGTATTAGGTAGCTTTTCCAAGTACACCTTGTGCTTACAGCTGGAAAGAGAAGAAAATAATTGCATAAGCATATCAAAGTCTGAGTTGACATATACTGCCATCCATTTAGGCCATTCAACCATCATGATTTCTGGCATAAAATTCAACAGTGTAATCAAGCAGTACTTTCATGTGATAATAATTAGTTCATTAAAAATATTCATGTTACTCATAACATACAATAACTCTGAACAGCAACAAAACTGAAATACACTGGCTGGAATTAGATTATTTTCCTTCACTGAAAACTTTTTCCTGTGAAATGACAGAGGACATACTTTCTATGACATTATTTCGAGAAGACAAATCCTCTTGGAAAGATTTCTGAAATGCAATATGAAGGAAGAGAAAATACAAAATGATCTTTTTTTGTCCACAGCAGAAAAAAACTTGCAAAAGCAGCCCACTATACCAAGAGACAAACTCTAGAAAATATTTCAGTGTTACCCTGGCTGATGTGTTCACAATAAGCAAAACAACATCGTCCACAAATACAACTCCAGCTTCACGTCTAGATACCCAAAATGAGAGGTGCTATCAAATATAGAGGTAAAACAACTATGATTCTGAATATGCAGACTGACACAAGCAAGTAAACGTAAGCCACCTTTAATTTTTGAATGGAAAGCACTGCACCTTCAGCATATTAATCAAACAGCTTCTATGTACTGTCAGTGCTTAACCTTACCATTTTTAATATTGACTTGTTTACATACTTGAGCAAAAAAACATTCTTTAAAAATAAATACTGGTCTTGCAATTCAGTTTCTCCTAATCACTGAGAACATTTCATGAATAATGTTTAGGCTATGGAAACTGATAGGATCTCATCTTTCATGTTTTGCTGAAAGAATGGGAAAAGGGACGCATTCCTCTGTTGTTAACACAGCATTGCATTTTCAGGTCTGGGGACAAAGTAACTGAATGATTTCTCATTCCCCAAGAGAAAGTCGTATCCTGATAAAGGTATCTGTACAAGCAGAAACATGTCAGTTTTGTTATAAACAAACAAAAGCAACAGAAAAAAGGAAAAAAGTTTAGACCTGCAACTTCTAGGTATAAAAAAAGCACAGATATCTTTGCTGATTTTCAGAAAGAATAAACTATGCATATCAAATAATGCTGTAGGTTGTAATGTTGATTTACATATATTTGCAGCATAGTTTGCATTTCCACTTTATAAATGTCACTTAGAAATCAATATTCACCAATTTATCGTACAGCTACCAAAGTTCCAAAGAAATAATAAAAACTCATAGCTACTACAGTTGTATTTGCAAAATATTAACTCTTACGTAGTGGTGAGTAAACAATCAAGTTTTCAAAAAATGCTTTCCTTAAAAAAACCCACACATGTAAACTTGTAATTTAATAATTACATCCTAAAACATAGCAGCAATGAGTTTAATGACAATCCATTTGCATAAATAATACTTTCTGAAACTCCTTAATAAGCAGTTTGCTGGTAGAACATATATGCACACTGGAGAAAGGAGAGTTACTTTGTAAGAATGGGAGGCTCTGCAGAAAACAGTGCTCATTACCTAGTGACAGAAAAGGCTAAGTATATATTGTAACATTTTGGGAGGAAAAAAACCCAACACTGCAGCAACAGAATTAAGTAAAAATTATTTTTCTTATCTATAGGAAGAAACACAGCATGAAGAAGCCCATTATTAATATGTAGCCGTTTCAGCCGGCAAATTAAGAAAGTCACCTACCAAAACGACCACCTACTGTCACCAGCTGTTTGCCAACAGTAACACTTCTTGGACTAAAACACATGCATCTACTACACGTGCATGTAATTCTTATGCTATGCCTGAAAGCAAGGTTTTTTCTTTAGCGCTTTTAACTCTCAGTATGATTTTAAAACTAGTAAATTCTCAATCTCCGTGAAATCTCAAGACAAACAAAAACCAAAAATACCACACAAAACCAAGCAAAAGACACCCCCCTCTCCCCCATCAGACTACAACTTCTAAAGGGTAAGGGAATAAAAAAATACCCAAAACACCCAAACACATCAGGAAGTTGTTTCTTTATAAAAATGTTGCCCTACTTAATCAGCCTCCTGTATAACCTCTTTTGAAAGAGGTTGTACTGAAATTTGTGTATTTGCATAGCTCAATATTGTAAGCTGAAGTGTACATAGATAGGGAAGGTCATTGGATTTGGATATTCTCATCGACGGTTTCAGAGCAATTGCGTATTCCAAGTCACGAGAAGGAGAGGCAACACTGATGGAGTTAGTTTTAACTATTTCACTTTTCCTACAGAACAGATTGCTTTATTAACGCCCAAAAGGGAACCATGCTTAGGTGACAGAAGAGGAAGACACCTTACTTTAACATGTCTCCATCATTCCACGTTGACCTTTAATCCTCATTTATATTTACTTTTACTTTGACAGTATTGCAAAGGTACCTTGCTATATGTGAATTGATTTCTGGTAAGTGCCACAAACCAGCAAAATGTCCCTTTCTTTTCTCAAAAAAATCTGGTCAAATTCTCAAATTCACAGAAATGAAACCTTAAAGTTCATCTTCTATTGTTAAGACAGTCTGTTAGGATTCACAGCAGTTGGCCTACTTGCCTTTCTTCAGCAAGTTAAATTCTGCTCATGTTTAGCCCCTTGCTCTCTAACATGAGACTAACTGTAACAGAATATCACTATGTTTTAGAAGGTGTAACACAGAAATCCACTTTATTTTAAGTTCTATTCAGCGTTATCTATAGCAGAGTATAGCTGGCTCTGGGCTGTGATGGGTTGCAGGATGGATCTGATGGATAGCTGTACTGCTCAGGAAAGGCCCATGAATTGCAATAAAGCTGCAGTTAGACATCCACTGCTGAGACATTGGATTTACCAAGAGAATAATCATATATGCATGCAGCATTTGCTCAAAGTCCATCAGTGTGATTCTTTAAATCCTGATTTTAGAAGTGATGCCAAATGCCCTGGCTGCAAGACTACTTGGAAGCACAGCCATTGCTAGTCTTCCAAGTAACAATCGTGTCTTTCTGGCTAGAGCAAAGAACTAGTTATCACTAGGTCAGTGAAGTCTGTAGATCAGACATCATAATCTATTAATATATTTAAATTTATTAATGGTGCCTACAAAACAGAAAAATCCAGCCTAGGTAGCTGTACAATTCATGTATTAAGCAGAAAAGAAACATTTTTTATATGTAACCGTAACTGACATAAATTCATAAATCCTAACGTACACAGATTTATCTTATTTACTATTTCAACACATCTGTGAATGATGTTTAAACCCAAGAAGCATCAGCAAAGTTACCTGATAAGCTACTAGAAAGATCCTTTTTACCATTAACTGCACAATTTTGTGTCAACAAAGATTTTTAGGAGTGTTCTTTCAACACTAGTTCATTATCAAAAATTCTGTAGAGTGCGTTTGGAGAGGTGCTGACAAAGTTTGATCATAGCTTCAAACTAACCTTGCTTTATTATTTATGCTGGTTCCTAGGTTCTAACAAATCCCTTAATAACTAACTATTTTATTTTTCAGCCACCATCAAGTCATACTTTCAAGACTACATGCATTTGTTCTCACCAAAATAATCCTAACAGAACAGTGTTTTAAGCATTCCCAAGCAAAATACAGACCCCGATTTCAATATGCCTACTTTCTCAAATTGATTTGCTTAATAGCTTGACTACCCTGTGTAATCTATGTTTTAAAAGTGAGATTCTTGATTCTCCAAAGAAATGAGAAATTATAATCTAAGAATCTGTCATATTTCCTGAAGAATGCAATCTTACCAAAATTTATTAAACTAAAAAATAAAGCAAGTTTTACTGTAGAAAGGAAAAATGCTATGTATAAAAGATCACCATAACCATCCAATTTTAACAGTGTTTAAATGAGCACTAATATTCATCAGGTACAGCTTTTTAAATTATGGTCTGTATATTAAATGAAACTGAACTGACTTCCTATAGAAATATTTCAACTATTGCTGAGCAAAATAGTTTTATTTTCCAAAGCCTCACAATTCCAGTGGATAATTGTCAAAATTGTATTGATGTAGAAAAATGATCATACTTGCACACTGAAACTCCAATTGTCAGCCTCCACCTGAGGACACTGCAACTTACTTGCACACTTTAAATTAACGTAGGCTGTATACTGTGTGGACAGTAAGTGATATTCAGTGTAGTTTGAATGGCAGAATAAAGTGTCCAAAGAACTCACTGACTTTCATTAAAGCTTAGAATACTGGGAAATCCCCAAAGACCTGGAAATCAATCCTGAAATCAGCATTCAAAAGGTTAGTAGATTTAAAACAGACAGATAGGTTGTTCAGCCAGTTACTGTCAATTAAGGGTTTACTCCAGCATCTAACTCAACACAGGAAAGATCTTAACATAGTTGATGATGTCAATCAATGTTACTTTATGCTATCCTTTTCATTATTAAATCATAGTGCAACTGATAAAGGCAAACATATTACATTTAGTATCACATCATATTCTGATTAAGGAATTAAACAAAAAAAATCTGTGGGGAATTGAAAGAAGGGTGCAACTATTAAGTATTAAAAATTATTTTGAAAGACCGAGGAAGTTGCTATTTTTACTTTATTTCAGTTGGGACAGTTTTCGCCCTAGTGGTATTTTCATCTTGATTAACTTAAAATTACTCATGAGAATTTTGCAGTAACAAGATTGATTTGAATGGTAAATGAAGATGAAAACAGGTCATTTGACTCAGATAACTCTGTTCTGTATATGTTGCAAAATGGCTTAGTTGAATGAAACATATGTTAGTATAAACATATGCAAAGTCTCATAACAAAAACCTCCCATGAAATTTGATAATTTTACCTGTAGGATTGAGGGCAGAAATCTACATCAACCTACAACAAATTAGTACACCAAACCAATTTTTCACTTCAGCTTTGTTCACAATAATTTCCATGAAAGTGTTCTCAGTAATCAGTCCTGGCTACGTATGTATACTCAACATCATGCCCATGCTGATAAGAGGATAAATATTTAAGGATGCTAAGGGGACCTTATTTGACTAGTCTTTGACTGTTTTCATTACGATTTTCCTCGCTTTCATCCTTACCTCCACACTTGTGTTTCCTCAGATAACCAAACAGCTCAGTAGACCTTTTAGTGTTTAATGATTGAGGTTGCATTCATTCACTTTCACAGAATCATTAAGGTTGGTGTCCTGGTTTCAGCCAGGGTAGAGTTAATTATCTTCACAGAAGCTAGTGTGAGGCTATGTTTGGGATTTGGGATAAGAAAAAAGTTGATGTTAGAGTTGTTGCTAAGTAGTCAAGGACAGTCCAGCTTCTCGTGCTGGCCTGCTAGCAAGAAGGCTGGGGGTGCGTGGGAAGCGGGGAGGGGACACGGCCAGGACAGTTGACCCAGGCTGGCCAAAGAGATATTCCATACCATATGACATCATGCTCAGTATATAAAGCTGGGACGAAGAAGGCAGCGGGGGTGGAGGGATGTTCGGAGTGATGGCATCTGTCTTGCCAAAAAACCATTACACATGATGCAGCCCTGCTTCCCTGGAGATGGCTGAACACCTGCCTGCCCATGGGGAGTGGTGAATGAATTCCTTGTGTTGCTTTGCTTGTGCACACGACTTTTGCGTTACTTATTAAACTGTCTTTATCTCAACCCATGAGTTTCCTCACTTCCACTCTTCTGATACTCTTCCCTGTCCCACCGTGGGGGAGTGAG